>NW_023396781.1:317812-617812 GCF_011125445.2 Fundulus heteroclitus | reverse complement strand
TACCTGCAGTCAGCTCGTCGCCTTAACTCTCGTCAAGCCAGTTGGTCACTGTTCTTCTCAAGATTCAACCTCTCTATAATCTACAGACCCGGATCCAGAAACGTCAAGCCCGATGCCCTCTATCGTCAGTTTGCTCCCCAGGAACAAGAAGGGGAGCCCAAGCTTATATTGCCTCCCTCATGTTCTGTGGGAGCCTTACAATGGGATCTTAACCAGGCCTTACGGCTGGATCCTGACCCCGGTACATATCCAGCGGGTCTCAAGTATGTTCCCCAGTGTGTTCATCCTGACGTTTTGCAATGGTGTCATGACTCCAAGTTCTCCGCTCATCCAGGCATTTGACTATGTGTGAGCCTGCCCAGTTTGTGCTCGTAACAAGCCCTCGAACAAGCCACCCTCCGGTCTGCTCAACCCCCTTCCTATCCCATGGTCCCACATTGCAGTGGACTTTGTCACCAGTCTCCCCATTTCCCAAGGTATGTCCACTATTTTGATGGTTGTAGATCGTTTTTCCAAGGCCTGCCATCTGATCCCCATTAAAAAGTTATCCAACGCCCTACAGACCGCCCAGTTACTGGTGAAACACGTCTTCAAGCTTCATGGCATACCTGCAGAGATACTCTCTGACCGGGGTCCCCAGTATGTCTCTCAGGTCTGGCGCCATTTCTGTTCTACTCTCGTTGCCCGTTGCAACCTCACCTCCGGCTATCATCCACAAACCAATGGACAGACTGAACGCATGAATCAACCACTGGAAACCACCCATCGCTGTCTCACATCCTCATCCCCTACTGAATGGAAACAGTTTTTGCCCTGGGTTGAATATGCTTTGAATTCTCACGTCTCTGCCTCCACTGGTCGTTCCCCTTTTAAAGTAACCTTAGATTACCAACCCCCACTTCTATACATCAACGAACTCAGTATCCCCTTCACCTCAGTTAACGACTACATTGCCCATTGTCAGGACACCTGGAAGGCCACCATCTCAGCTTTTACTCGCGCCGCAGAGCAGAGTAAGAGGTTTACCGACCGCCGCCGTAGACCTGCTCCCCAGTACCACCCCAGTCAGAGGGTATGGTTATCTTCCAGGGACGTCCTCACCAACCCATCCGCCAAGAAGCTTGCCCCCCGATTCTCTGGACCCTACGAGATCGAAACCATTATTAACCCGACCACTGTTCGTCTCCGTCTGCCACCTCATTCGAGAGTACACCCTACCTTCCACGCCTCCCAGATCAAGCCTGTCATGGATAGTAACTTGCACATTCCTGGTTCTTGCCTCCGATTCATTTTCTCCCCTCTCTTTTACAGTCAACCCCGCCCCGACGTTCAGGCCTCGTCCAGGCGACTAGTAGTCATGTTTTGTTTGCTGCACTTTCCTTAATAAACACCTTTAAACTGTGTTCTGGTCACCCGTTCTTATCTGCATGTGGGCTAAGCATCTCAAAAACATGACAATTAGTAGTTATAATAAAACAAGAAAAGAATAATGGTTAATCAAGTGTCACTATGAAATTGTATTGGTCAATGTAAACATTCCTAGAGGGGTTTAGTTAAAATATTTCTGATTCTGATTCAGTTCTACTGATCAACTTAGAAATATTTCATGGCTGTGAAAGAGGAATGTTTGATTGAGCTCTGTAAGAGAAATTAGGTTTATATTAAGGTAGATTTACAACTCATGTTGGGGAGTTTTTGATAAAAGCTTTTTTCCGGTTGATATATCATGATTGTTAAAGTGATCTTGTGTGTTATTTGGTTGTCTGATTGTACATTTTGTGCGTAGCCCGTATGCACAAAGTTTTTTTCTTCGCTTCAGCGCAGTTCTGCGCTAATGGCATGTTCTCATGTGTTTAACTGTTCTATGCTTTTAATAAGAGATTATGAGATTTGGGCTTGTTTTTTTCTTTTAAGTTGTGCAGGTTTTATGCTGAGTTTGGGCTGGAAACTAACAGTGAGATATGGAAACATGTAGCGCTGTGTCTTGACTCAAAAGCCAACCATGAGCTACACACTGATCAACATGAGCAATGGTGTCAGGCTGAACACTGAAGTATAAATTCATACTAGAAGAGGTTCTGTAATCACAGCAGTGAGGGAACTCAAGGGTCAGAACAAAGCAGAGTTCCCTTCTGCCTGCAAGTAACCCAAGTTTCTTCAGCATGGCAGAGTTTTATTGCTTGGTTCTGCTCCTTGTGCTTCTAGCTGTCCTAGCTAACCCTCCTAGCGTTAATGTTTACTCTAGTGTTGACTTGAATGCTGACGTTTCAAACAGAAACTAATAGCGCTGCTTCAAGCTCTCTCTTGCTTGCTTCGTTGTCACTTGTAATTGTTTGGTAATCAGACCGAATATCCATCCCGCTCTACCGACACCGACGGTGACCGACGGTGACCACAGCCGAGCCGCGCCGTCTCTGAAGGGTATGCAGGTATGACCCAGTGATCCGCCCCTCTCCAGCTGTAATTGGCTAGCATGTTGCCTTCAGTTGTTGATTTGATTGGTTGAACTGTATGATTGACACATGAAAGATAGTACTAAAAGATCGATGGCCACTCCGAGGTTAAAAAAACAACAAACAAAAACAGAAGACAGCTTTCAGTCCAGGGCGGGAACGGCTGGCTCAGCAGGCGGGCCCCCCAATGCCCTTGTAAAGAATTCAGCTATCAAAGAAGGTGAACCGTCGGAGGCGGATGAGTCTCTGATTGATGGAGGTAGGCAATAGAGTTTCTTCAGTTTAAATTTTCGTTTAGCTTCATTTGTCCAATCATTTCTGGAGAATGTGGACGTAGATCCCAGAGGATGAAAGAGCTTTTGTGAGGAATTCTTTTCAACTACCACTCACCATCATTACCTGCTTTTTTTACTTTGTTTGGCAAAAAATGTCTTTTTATTAGATCAGATCAAATCTTATATTTCAAAAAGTACACTTTTGATACGGGTTACATTAGTAGGCTACAGATAAATACGTAATATTTAAAAAACAAATAAATACAAGCCAAATTCAATTCATTTTAAGGATAATTATCTATGTAGCTTTAAGACTCCAAAAACATTCATGGAAAGAAGAAATCAACTAGCCCCTTTGATATATAGCTTAATTAACATTCCCAGGAAATAAGAGGGAATTATTGTTACTATTGCAACAATAATTATTGCGTATATACTTAAGGGACTAAATCACACTTAGAAAATGTAAAATATTTTTTCGACAGCTAATTAATACCAACCAAGTTTTATGATAATTTAAAAAGGAAAAAAATGCTGCTAAAATTTTGATAAAGTTGTGTGTGGCCTGTCTCTATGATGCACTAAAAGTGCAATAATGCATAAAGACTCTGAATTCAGAAAATCTGAATCACAATCAGAAGTAAAGAAGTATTAATAGCTTTCTCCTTTAAACTTGCCAAAGCAAAGCTCTTGTCACAGCATAGGGCACAGAACAACATTTGTTTTTTTTTCCTTTTAACACTACAGAGCTCCTAAGTAAATAAAATGGAAACATGGAAACCAGTGACGAAGGCTAAAACTGTCTATTCGATCCCTTAACACAGTCCAACATTTGGGGGTATCTCCATTCTTCCACCAAAAGTGTCTAAGCAAGGAATTTTATTATACTTTGCAAATTTCTAGTAGCTATTAATAGTTGTTAAGTGGAAGCTTTATTTTCATGACTACTGCTTTTGAGAATTCTGAAAGCTAAACTCTCACACAGCCTTAGTGGCTCAGGAAGTCAACACTAGCTTTGACAGTGCGTCCAGTGGACACATCTATTGCCATGGCTCGAATCTCAGTGTCACCAAACTGCATGAGGGTCTGGATCTCACGTCGTGGTGCTGAGCTTTCTGTTCCACTTACATCTAAGCGAAGCGTCCCACACTTCCTGACCCCAGGCTCACTGATGAACCCTACACTCTCCTTTTCTGAGCAGTAGATATGAATAACTATAATTTGCTGGGATGGCTTTGCTGGCGTATAGCTACGCTTTACCATTTCACCCAGGGCCACGGATTGGTCAGCAGCAATGAATGTGTCAAACACATCAGTGCACCAGCGTGTTCCATCCTTTATAAGCAGTTTCTCTGGTGGGTGCTTGCTGTCCACAAAGCGATTGAGGACACCTACTCCATATGTTAGGGGTGACCGGCGAACTTTTATTACACTGGGGTCTAAGCCAAACAGCACAGCCCCTTTCAGGATGGTTAAGCCAACATCGTGGGGGATGATGATTCTGCAGCGACCCTGGAGCATGTTCTGGACAGCTTGCTGCAGCAGGGTAGACTCTGCAAAACCTCCAACCAGGAACAGGAACTTGATGTCACTAACTTCTGGCTTCTCAAAGAGCTCAGCTGGAGAAGGGAGACAATGAAAAAGATCAAAAAATATTTTTGAAATAAATTCATTACAGTGATGTAATCTGAGTATAGTGATTCAGCAGGAAAATAAGTCCCTGATTGAAAGCATTTTTATTAACTTGCTGGTGCCACAGTTATAGATACAGCCGTTATCAAATTTGTAAAACTCCCTTCCAAACCAAAAAGCATATATTAAAAGTTACATTTATTTTAAAGTTAGGGGTCCTAATAATTGTGCCACCTGTTATTTTGTTAAAAGTATTTGCAAACAGGCTTAAATCGAAAACAACCCGCATTTCATGCAGTAGTTTTCTGAAAAGGTTTTAATAACTATCCGATTCCGGTGGCTCGCACTTGAGCAACCTGTATTTGGAGCACTGCTGTTTTTTAACCACATGGAAGCCCATCCTCCTCGCTGCATTCCAAGTCAATGACCCACGTCAATGTCCTGTGTTGTTAGAGGCTATTCCTTGGTTTGAGTTGAATACTCGGTTACCTGAATCCTGATGAACCAGTTTTTGTCTGAGAAAGTGATTAGATATGAAATATATGAAATTTACACGTATGTTTCAAACCTAATAACACCCGTGACAAAAAATTGGTTCAACTCAAAGACAAAGCACCAAAACCAAAATTGAGCAGTGTTGGGTATGTGATCCGATGCAACAAGGTCTATTCAGATTTCTACATTGGAGAAACCAAACAGCAACTACATAAACCCCTAACACAGCACAAGAGGGTGAACAGCTTAGGGCAAGATTCAGCAGACCAAAGGACACACTGTTGATGACAATGATGTCCTGTGCCCATATTCACAAAGATTCCTAAGACTAAAAGTAGCAGTGAGTGATGTCATTTTACGAAAAACCTTAGAATTTCCCGAATTTTAAGATTTTTCTTACAATTTTACCCTGATAAAAGTTATTCACAAAGAATCTTAGGCCCTAAGAGAGCTCTTAAAGGTATACTATGCAACCGGGGTTGATTTTCCAGCGAGGCTCCCCCCAGAGGGCGAAAGTAAAAGTGCACTGTCGTAAAGATGCTCAGCTGTTCTGGTTTCTCTGACAAGCCAGGCGCGGTTGTTATGTGCTTAGCAGACAGGCGAACGCAACGAAAAGTGGAAAAAACGGCAGTACAAACAATGACTAACACAGTGAAGGTATGAACATCAAACTTCCCGCAGCGCTATCTTGGCGAGGCCGCCGCCGCCTCGCCAAGCCGCGGCCCCTGCCGCCGCCGCCTTGTCCGTTTTATTATTATTATTATTTATTTATTTTTTTTATGTTGGCGAGACGCTACCGCCACCGCCTCGCCAAGCCGCGGCCGCCGCCTCGCTGCGGCTGCCACGGTAGCGTCTCGCCAACATAAAAAAAATAATAATAATAATAATAATAATAATAATAATAATAAAACTCGATATGCTTGCATGTTTATTTGACGTTAACACGCGGTTCTTTGTTGTTGCTTTCGCGCGTGCATATAGTGAATGGCAGGGCAAAAACACATGGAGTTCTCTCCGTAAAGCGAGACTTCTGTGAGTGCGGGCCGTGAGCTCTTGCAATTGCAAGTGCGGTATTTGCCCCACAGACCCCCAGGGCGGCTGAGAAAACCTTTTTTCGACCTGAAATGACTCATTTAATCATCCAAAACGGTATGGAATACATTAATTAACTGAAAAATGTTGCATAGTATGCCTTTAAAGTGACAAAATGTTAGCCTCACTAAAAGTTCTCCTCATTAATCCTAAAAGTGTCTTAAGCAGTAAGATGGTGGTAACAGAAACAGCTGTCTGGCTGATCCACCTCCATAAACAGTGGAGGAATTGAGCACATAAACTTCCTTAACAACATACAATTATGATATTTAAATAAGATAAACCTTATCATATTTATAGGGTGAAATTAATTAGTTTCCGTGGCTCGACAGGTTAAATGCGGCTTTACCTAACATGATTTTATTGAGAATCCATCCATCGTCTTCCGCTTATCCGGGGTCGGCTCGCCGGGGTAGCAGCTTCAGTAGGGAGGCCCAGACGTCCCTCTCCCCAGCCACTTGGGCCAGCTCCTCCGGGGGAATCCCAAGGCGTTCCCAGGCCAGCCGAGAAACATTGTCCCTCCAGCGTGTCCTGGGTCTTCCTCTGGGTCTCCTCCCGGTGGGACGTGTCCGGAACACCTCACCAGGGAGGCGTCCTGGAGGCATCCTAACTGGCTCCTCTCGACGCTATACTCTGAGTCCCCCCCTCCCCCCCCCGGATGACTAAGCTCCTCAACCTCTCTAAGGGAGAGCCCAGACACACTACGGAGAAAACTCATTTCGGCCGCTAGTATCCAGGATCTCGTTCTTTCGGTCATGACCCAAAGCTCATGACCATAGATGAGGGTAGGAATGTAGATCAACCGGTAAATCGAGAGCTTTGCCTTTTAGCTCAGCTCTCTCTTCACCAAAACAGACCGGTACAGCACCCGCTTCACAGCAGATGCCGCACCAATCCGCCTGTCGATCTCCCGCTCCATCTTCCCCTCATTTGTGAACAAGACCACAAGATACTTCAACTCCTCCACTAGGGGTAGCACATCTTCCCCAACCCTGAGAAGGCACTGTACCCTTTTCCGGCTCAAGACCATGGTCTCGGATTTGGAGGCACTGATTCTCATCCCGGCCACTTCACACTCGGCTGTGAACCGCTTTAGTGAGAGCTGCCGATCACGCCCTGAGAAAGCCAATAGGACCACATTGTCCGTGAATAGCAGAGACGCAATCCTAAGGCCACCAAAATGGATCCCCTTAACACCTTGGCTGCGCTTAGAAATTCTGTCAATAAAGGTTATGAACAGAATCTGTGACAAAGGGCAACCTTGGTGGAGTCCAACTCTCACCGGAAATGAGTCCGACTTACTGCCGGCAATGCGGACCAGGCTCTGACACCGGTCATACAGAGACCTAACAGCCCTTATTAAAGGGTCTGGTACTCCATACTCCCAGAGTACCCCTCACAGGACCCCCACGAGGAACATGGTCGAATGCCTTCTCCAGATCCACAAAGCACATGTAGACTGGTTGAACAAACTCCCATGCACCCTCCAGGATCCTGCTGAGCATGTAGAGCTGATCAAGTGTTACACGGCCAGGACGAAAACCACACTGCTCTTTCTGAATCTGAGATTCAACTATCCGACGGACCCTCCTTTCCAGAACCCCGGAATAGACCTTACCAGGGAGGCTTAAGAGTGTGATTCCTCTGTAGTTGGAACACACCCTCTGGCCCCCCTTTTTAATTAGGGGGACCACCACCCCAGTTTGCCAATCCAAGGGAACTGCCCCTGATGCTGCAGAGCCGCGTTAACCAACACAGCCCCACAACATCCAGAGCCTTAGGGTACTCAGGGCGAATCTCAACCACCCCTGGGGCCCTGCCACCAAGGAGCTTTTCAACCACCTTGGCAATCTCAGCACCAGAGATGAGAGAAGCCAACCCAGAGTTAATTATTGAGGATAATTAACAAAAATATTGGATAATCATGAATAAAAAGTGGAGAGATTTACAAAGAATATCTAAGGAGGTGAGCATGTATTTTCTGTGTTGCATGATAATGTCAGTAACCTAAATGGTCATCTAGAAGTTTGCTTGCGTTATGCCATCTCCTCGCTTTTGATTGCTGTATGCAGCACATCTCTTTCCCGGCTGGTGCATAAAAGCACCAAGACGGACAGAGAAAAAGGCGCCTCTATCTGCAGCAATACGATTCAAAGTCCACCCATTTGCACTGTGATCCAGGGATGACCGGACAGATGCCCCACTGTTTGTTTTTGTTTTCATTTATAACCTTTTTTCTTGTCAGGATGCAGCTTGTAGGCTGCATGCTGAGCCTCCCTTCCTCTCTCTATTCCCTGCGCAGCCTGATTGGTTTCACCTGTCAGGCTGCAATTATCACTGATCTGTTTCCACCTGTTGTCACCTCTTTATATACTCACCTCATTCTGTTCTCATTGCTGGTCTGTAGTGTTCAACTCCTGCTCCGTTTCAGTCACTATCCTGTGTCAGCTCAGTTTTTGTTCTGTCAGCCAGAAGACTTTGCTCCAGCTTTATTTTTTTATTCAGTCAGCCACAAGACTTTGCCTCAGCTTTATTTTTGTTCAGTCACTGCCAGAGACTCTTCTTCAGCTCTGTTCCAGCCCAGCCTCAACCCAAGACACTGTTCCTTCCTGCTCTCAAGTTCTCAACTCCTGGTGAGCTGTCCTGGTCTCAAGTTCTCGACTCCTGTTCACAACTCCTGGGTTCCGTCCTGATCTCAAGTCCTCGGCTCTGGTGTTCCGTCCTGGCCTCAAGTTCTCAACTCCTGGTTTCCGTCCTGATCTCAAGTCCTCGGCTCTGGTGTTCCGTCCTGGTCTTAAGTTCTCAACTCCTGGTTTCCGTCCTGATCTCAAGTCCTCGGCTCCTGTGTTTCGTTCTGGTCTCAAGTGCTCCGCCCTGGTCTCTAGTCTTTGGCTCCAGTGTTCCTTACTGGTCAGTCTCTTCGCACTCCTCCTGTCGGCCAGCTTCTGCACCCTATATCTCCGTCAGTTAAAAGACTCTGGTTTCTCTCGTCATCATCATCCACAATGTTCAATAAACTCACTTTAAAGAACTTGCTCTGTGTGTGCGTGCTTTGTCCGGGTTCATCCTAAGATATATCATGACATTTCTTAATTTCATGTCGATCATTTTGCCAAATACGACTGCTTTATACAAGCAGGCAATCCAAGTAAAATGCTGACAGGAGAGTGCACATTAATATAAAAAAGACAAAGGTAGTAAATTGACTAAATTTAAGCAAATCAAGATGAAGATCTCAATAATATCTGTGACAGTCAATAAATTTAGCTAGTTTTTATCATCATGAGTCACTAATCATGAGTCACTAATTTCTCTCCTTTGATTATTGGGAGTGCATTTGTGTGTTTTCTTCTCTTTTACTATTAACCAATCACAGCTTTTAAAAGACAGAGTCACACATAGCAACAGGGTCAACTACACCTCCTCACTAAGCTAAAAATGTCTGCTGTCTTTTTACTCAGAGTCGCTCTCTGCAGTGATCTGAATCACTCTTAAACTAAAACTCCAAGGTAGGTATTCTAAGGCTAAGATAGGAGCTCTCTGAGACGGCTCTGAGAATCTTTGTAAATACGGGCACAGGTTTTGGACAGAGAGGGCAGATAGTTTGAAAGAGGAGTGAAAGAAGCCATCTTTGTCAAAAGAGAATAACTAACACTGAACAGAAAGGGAGGATTCTGCTACCAACTCCCCAGTGTCTACAACTTGGCGTTAAAACACAAAAGAGATTCATATCATGATTCAGGTGAACAAGAACTTCACTCACACCAAGTAATTTGCTCTAACAACCCAGGACAGTGATATCTGGGTCATTGATTTACATCAGACTTGGAATGTGCCTCAGAATATGGGCCTCCGATGAGCATTGAAGTGACTAAACCATATACGTTCATGCGCATAGATCTGTACAAAAAAGATCTCTCTCTCTCTCCCTCTCTCGTTCACTCTCTCATTATTACTCTGCTTAATTATATTTAACAAGGTTCTTACCCTTCAGCGATATAGAAGCTGATTGCACTGACATAAAGAGCATAACTTGTGTTCTAAACATTAGGAGGTATGTATTTAATTCCATTTTACTACAAGAAAACTGGTCTTCTACATAAACATGCTGCCAGATTAATTGATTGACTTTATAAATGTAGCTTACTGAGATGTTGGATGATGTGGTCGATGGTTGGCTTGAAGAGGGTGTTCATTGCATCTGGATTCATCCTCAGCATCCCTTGAGATGACCATTTAACGAAGTCCACACTAAAGAAGAGAAAAAAATGTGTTTAATGCAAAGATTGTAGCATATTTGAAACAAATAAATCACTTCCTTTGCAATTAAATATCTTCACAGACTGTTCAGTTGTCAATCATACTAATTGGTAGTTGTAATGTAATTGTCAAAATAACAACAATGAGACAGCATTCTTTGCTCAGAGGTATGTTGGATTATCAAGCTTGAAGAATCATTTGCTGTCCAACAATGGCATTCATATAATGGCATTTCTTTTTAAATATTAAGTGGTTTATTTACCCAGGTCATTTACCAAATAAAATAAACAAAATAAACTTTTAGTGAATATTTACAGTCAAGCACAAAAGTCTTCATAGACCCTGGTAGTGTCAGGTTCTGGTCTGGCTCACTAATCAGAATCACTCACTTCACATGCACTCCTCTGACTTTATAAACTAGGCTTCCACAGTCTGCTGTTGCCAGATTCTTGAAAGCCAAGTTGTGAGTAGAAGTCCAGTGCTCCTTGCCTGTCTTGCCAAGTTTATGCCAAGTTCTTGTTTCCTGGATGTCCCTGTCTTGCCTTGCCCCTGTCGGACTACTCATCGGCTCTCTGTCTTCCTGGACACAGCCCTGAACTGTTCATACCTTGCCAGGCTCATCTTATATGTCAGTATTTCTCTGCCACACCATGGATGACCAAAACCCTCATCCACAGATATGCTTGTCTTCTCTTAGCCTCGCCTGCCTGATTTATTTGTATCTGTAGTGTTAATTAAGCCTGAGCAGTGAAGCGCTGCGAAGGCCTATTGTATCTGTAGTGTTAATTATTAAGCCTGAGCAGTGAAGCGCTGCGAAGGCCTATTGTATCTGTAGTGTTAATTATTAAGCCTGAGCAGTGAAGCGCTGCGAAGGCCTATTGTATCTGTAGTGTTAATTAGGCCCGAGCAGCGAAGCGCTGCGAAGGCCTATTGTATCTGTAGTGTTAATTATTAGGCCCGAGCAGCTAAGCGCTGCGAAGGCCTATTGTAACTGCAGATTTTATTATTATTATTATTATTATTATTAGGCCCGAGCAGCTAAGCGCTGCGAAGGCCTTTTGTAACTGCAGATTTTATTATTATTATTAGGCCCGAGCAGCTAAGCGCTGCAAAGGCCTATTGTAACTGCAGATTTTATTAGGCCCGAGCAGCGAAGCGCTGCGAAGGCCTATTGTTTCTGTGTTGTTTCTTATTATTATTAGGCCCGAGCAGCTAAGCGCTGTGAAGGCCTATTGTAACTGCAGATTTTATTATTATTAGGCCCGAGCAGCTAAGCGCTGCGAAGGCCTATTGTAACTGCAGATTTTATTAGGCCCGAGCAGCGAAGCGCTGCGAAGGCCTATTGTATCTGTAGTGTTAATTAGGCCCGAGCAGCTAAGCGCTGCGAAGGCCTATTGTAACTGCAGATTTTATTATTATTATTATTATTATTATTATTATTATTATTTATTCTTGGGACTTTTGAAACGGCTTTTTGGAGGCCTAAACATGCATGAAAACTCACCAAACTTTGCCCAAAATTGTCCCCCGTGAGAAATCGCATGATTTTAGTGTAATTGAAAGCGGGCGTGGCAAACCCGCTCAACAGCGCCAACTAGAGTGAGTTGGGCCAAACCGTAACACGTAGAAAGCTGAAATTTTTTACCTAGGTAGCTTTTTTAAAATTATGAAAAAAAGTCTATTGTGGGTATGCTCTAAAACCCACAGGAAGCCTGCCATTTTGGGTGAAAGGGTAAAATATTGACGGTTTTTGCCTCGAACTTTAACAAACTAGTCCTAGGCATTTTAAGCTATCACTTTCAAATTTTTTCAGCGTGGAGATGAGAACTTGAGGGTTAAAAGTTATCAAAGGTTTTATGAAATATGCATATTTGCCTGAGCTGTCGCATTGCAAAAATCAGGTTTGTGGAAAACCATTAAAAACGCATTAAATCAGTAAGCCCCAAGCCGTGCTTTGTCTGAGAATTATGAAACTCGGTAAGCAGATGTAATTTCTCAGTCCCTACAAAAAAGTCTCTTGGACCAATTGTGTAAACCCTAAAGAAAGTCAATTAATTTTCATCAAAGATGTCATTTTGTCATAAAAACGGGTATTATTTTTGACCACAAGATGGCAGCATAATACTTTGAACCTCTGATTTACCCATGTCTATTCTTAATCACTCTTACTTTTATTTATCGACTCTTTAGCTTTCTTATCAGCCATTTAATTACCTTTCACTCCTATATGTGCAGGAACCCAAAGAAACACAGCTGATAACCCCATCATCTGAATATGATATAATATTTGTTGAATTACTAATAAGATATCTGGACGGCTTTCTGAATGATTTCTTTTTAAACTGATCAATGATGAACTTGAATCTG
This sequence comes from Fundulus heteroclitus, assembly GCF_011125445.2. NCBI lineage: Eukaryota > Metazoa > Chordata > Actinopteri > Cyprinodontiformes > Fundulidae > Fundulus > Fundulus heteroclitus. Next base: position 605,238 of record NW_023396781.1, on the reverse strand, counting down.
AACATATGACAGCTCTTAATGGTCTCACTTCCTCAATCCATTCTACAGCAACTAATAATGCAATCATTTCTGCCGTATAAACAGATATTCCTTCATTTAATTTCTTCCCTATATGCAGTTTAAACTCTGGAATTATTACACCTACTCCAGTTTGTCGTAATTGCTTTTTTGATGCATCCGTATACATTTTTACATTATTATAAAACTGTTCTATATATTCCTCCACTATTATAGAATTACACATATACATTTTATCTTTATTTTTCTTTTCCAATATTGTTAAATCTACTATTGTTTCAGGTAAAATCCATGGTGGTGTTATTGATAATGGTACTGTTGGACTAATATTTAAATGATTTAATCCTAATTCTGTAGCTTTCTGAATAATTGTCCAACTTCATTATGAACCCTTTCTTTTTCACTGCAGGAATGTAACATTCATACCCAACTAAACATCTCAATATATTAAGTATCCTTTTACATTTTTCAATAACCTTATCTATGTGCACTTTCCAAGATAGTTTTTTTTATCAAACCATACTCCTAAGAATTTAAATTGCTTTACTCTCTCTAGATCTTTGTTCTGCCCTGAATATGTTTAATATGTTTAAAAGACATTTAAAAACTACTTTGAAATGTTAATATACCGTTCTCTGTTTTAAATTAATTTGCGGTGCTTTTATGTTGAAAATCTTCCGAACCGGAAGTAGGAAGTAAAGACGCAAACAAGAGGAAGAGAGCGTGTGTGCATTGTCTCAGGGCAGCAACAATGCAGTTAATCGCTCCGAAAGCAATGGTTGTAAGTGTTGCTCATTGTTTACAGATTCGATAAGATATGTTAATAACTTTTATGGTTATTTTGTGTATAAAAGCAACGGTAAAATGTCGTGGTCTGTGTGACAGCAGAGTGTGTGTGTTTACTTGCTAATTTGCCACTTTTCTAGCCGGCTGTGAAAATACCTGTTGAGTTAATATTAAGCAGCTGATACTTTGATACGTTAATACTGATATTTACATGGCTGTTTATTAAGCCATTTTTTTATATCTTTCTTTTCTAGTTTTACACTGGATTCAAAGCCGTCAGAAATGCTGACTAAATGTGTAAGAAGATAATAAAGGAGCAAGCCGCTCACTTCCTGGCCCTTGAATAAGAGCCAGGAAGAGCCTACAATATATTTAACATTCCTTCTACGTTTCCAAATAGCTCCGTCATCAGCAAACAATAAACAACCCAATTCATTTTCTATTTCTTTAAGTGCATCATTTATCATAACTGAAAATAATAAAGGACTGATAATACTGCCTTGTGTGGTTCTTTTTAATTTCTCCCTGAAAGACTCTTACCAACTCTTACCTGTATTATCCATTCTGGCCTCTGGAAATAAAGTTAAAAATCTTGGTGTTGTCTTCGACCAAGACATGTCATTTAAATCCCATATTAAACAGGTTTCCAGAGTTTCCTTTTTTCACCTCAGGAATATCGCCAAAATTAGAAACATTCTGTCCAGGGGTGATGCTGAAAAACTAGTCCATGCATTTGTTACTTCAAGGCTGGACAATTGTAATTCTTTACTATCAGGAAGTCCACAAAATGCAGTTCGAAGTCTTCAGCTGATCCAAAATGCTGCAGCAAGAGTTCTGATGAAAATCAACAAGAGGAATCATATTTCTCCAATTTTAGCTTCCCTTCATTGGCTTCCTGTTATATCAAGAATAGAATTTAAGCTTATAGTTAGAGTGGCTCATGTTACCCTGAGCTACATCTGTAGTTATGCTGCTATAGGCTTAGGCTGCTGGAGGACATCAGGGCCTATTTCTCTCACTCTACTGATTTCTACTGTTCTCCAGTCTACTGTTCTCCAGTTTTGCATTGCATTACATTGAAATGACTGTTGTCATTTCAGCTTGTAACTTTTTGTTCTCTCTCTTTTTTCTTCATAGTAGGTACACCTAGTCTGACGTTCTGTTAACTGTGACATCATCCAGGGAAGACAGATCACCACTATTACCATCTAATGTATAACAGATCACTGGATCAATGTGTGCTTCTGTGCTTTTTTGTCTGTCTTGTTGTGTCTCTGCTCTGTCTTCTGTAACCCCCAGTCGGTCGAGGCAGATGACCGTTCATACTGAGCCTGGTTCTGCTGGAGGTTTTTCCTTCCTGCTAATGGGTGGTTTTTCTTTCCACTGACGCTTCATGCTTGCTCAGTATGAGGGATTGTTGCAAAGCCATGGACAATGCAGACGACTCCCCCTGTAGCACTGCGCTTCTCCAGGAGTGAATGCTGCTTGTTGGGACTTTGATGCAATCAACTGGTTTCCTTATATAGGCAATTTTTGACCAATCTGTATAATATGATTGATTTTGACTTTGTAAAGTGCCTCGAGATGACATGTTTATGAATTGGCGTTATATAAATAAAATTGAATTGAATTGTTAAAAAGTTCTCTACCCAATGATAAATTCTTCCACAAATTCACATTTTCCTCAATTTGATCAATAATCCCTCTTTCCACATCATATCATAAGCCTTTTCTATATCTAAGAACACTGCCAAAACACTTTCTTTATTAACTTTTGCTGTTAGTACCTCATGTTGTAAACACACAATTGGATCCATATTATTTCTTCCTCTTCTGAAACCGATTTGATAATTTGATAAGTACCCTTTTGATTCAACAAAATAAATTAATCTTTCAATTACCATTTTCTCCATACTTTTACTTAAACATGATGTTAAAGCAATAGGTCTATAATTTTCTGGTTTTGAGCTATCTTTACCCGTTTTTGGAATTGGAACCACAATAGCCTCTTTCCAACTTCTAGGTCATTTCCCATTTTCTATTATAAATATCTAATAATATTAATTTTGAGTATTCACTTAGCTTATTTATCATTATATACCATATTTGATCACTCCCTGGGGTTGACATCATAACTTTCCTCATGGCTCGTCTTAACTCCGCTATAGAAAAATCGATTTTAATAATACTATTTCCTTCTTCTCTGTTTATCATATGTCCTTTTTCCAATAAAGTTATAGCTCTATCCGTTTTCTACTCTTCACTAATATTATTGGAACTATGTATTTGTACAAATGTTTGTGACAACATTGTTGCTTTTTCTTCATTAATAACTGCCGTTGTTCTATCACTAACTAAAACTGGATAACTATAATCCCTTTTAATACCATTCATTCGTTTAATCATTTTCCATACTTTCCCTATATCTGTTTCTCTTCCTAATGAATTACAATAATTTCTCCAATATTCTCTTTTTGTATTTCTTATAACTCTTTTTACTATAGCTTGCATCTTCTTGTATTGAATTAAATTTTGAAAATTCTGATTTCCTTATAGAATTTTAAAAGCTTTATTTCGGGATTTAATAGCCTGGTCACATTCTATTGTCCACCATGGAATTATCTTCTTTTTATGTATCCCTCCTTTCTTTGGAACTGACTGTTGAACAGCTTCTATGATTGAACTACAAAAGATTTTGTTTAATGAATCAATACCAAGATTCATGTCAATTTCCTTAATTTTATCTTCACTTATTTCCTTATATTTCTCCCAATCTGCTCTACTAAATTACCAGTTACATAATCTTTCACACCCTCCATATGTTGCCCTATGTTCCCCACCACAATTACAGCATTTATCCTGAACATTTTCACCACATTCTTGTATTTTGTGGTCCCCTCCACATTTTAAACAGCTCTGTTTGCCCCTGCACACTGCAGCAAATGTGACCATACCTCTGACACTTGAAACACTGAAGTGGAGGTGGAACATAAGGCCTAACTGAATAACACAAGAAACCCACTTTCACTCTATCTGGAACTTCTGGAGTAGAAAATTCCAGAAGCACAGATAAGCTGTCAACTCGCTCATTATTAACTGTTTTCTGCAATCTCTTTATATCCTTGACTTTAACATGATTTTATGTTTTAATTTCTCTAGATCTTCATTAACTGGAATTCCATAAATAACTCCTCGGGATCCTTTCTTTTCTCCCAACACTCTTTTACTTTCCACTCTTTTATTTCCAATACTCTCAACACTCATTGCTTTCCTTTTTTGTTCTTCCAATTTACAAACATTTAGCAAGCTTCCATCTCTCAGCGTTTTAGCCATTTCAACTTCCCCTATTTTCTTTTTTGTTTCCTTAGTAACTATTTTTGGGCTCAGAGCAATATTTTCATCTTCCTTTTTGAATTTTAATGTTATCTTCACCTCCTCTTTCATGATCTTTTCAGAGTCTTCAGCTGATCCAAAATGCTGCAGCAAGAGTTCTGATGAAAATCAACAAGAGGGATCATATTTCTACAATTTTAGCTTCCCTTAATTGGCTTCCTGTTAAATCAAGAATAGAATTTAAAATTCTTCTAACGTATAAAGCCCTTAATAATCAAGCTCCATCATATATCAGAGCTCTGATTACCCCGTATGTTCCAAACAGAGCACTTCGCTCTCAGACTGCAGGTCTGCTGGTGGTTCCTAGAGTCTCTAAAAGTAGAATGGGAGGCAAATCCTTTAGCTATCAGGCTCCTCTCCTGTGGAACCAACTCCCAGTTTTGGTTCGTGAGGCAGACACCTTGTCTACTTTTAAGACTAATCTTAAAACTTTCCTTTTTGACAAACCTGATAGTTAGAGTGGCTCATGTTACCCTGAGCTACATCTATAGTTGTGCTGCTATAGGCTTAGGCTACTGGAGGACATCAGGGTATATTTTTATCACTCTACTGATTTCTACTGTTCTCCAGTCTACTGTTCTCCAGTTTTTCATTCCATTACATTGAAATGACTGCTGACATTTCAGCTTTTAACTTTTTGCTCTCTCTCTTTTTTCTTCATAGTAGGTACACCTGGTCTGACGTAAATAAAATTGAATTGAATTGAATCTTTTTATGCACACCCTTGCTTCCATCATCTGTACTGTCGTCTTCAAGATTTCTTTTATCTCCTGAATTCCCAGAACCTCTGCCTGCTTCACTACTTTTGAATTTTCCACTTCCCCGGTAACTAGCAACTGGCGTTCAACTATCCGTATCCATATCACTATGTAGTTCTTCCTCATCCTCTACAACCTGAGCCGCCATCCTGATCCAGTCACAAACTTGCTTATGCCTACCGCCAACCTTTTCCTTCTTCCTTCAGATAGATTTCTCTGACGAAGCAACGCACGCACCTGTTTCCAACCAGCCTGTCACTCAGTCTCCTACCCGAGAGCGTCCTGTCTGCTCATCTCCATCAACATGGTTTAACCTCTCCTGTCGGGAAGTCTGAACAACAACAACTCTTAATGCATCACGTGACTTTTGGCATAAATTTACTGCAGCGTGGGTGGGATTGTTTTGTAGTCGAGCAGAGACCATTTTGTACTGGAGGAAAACTTATAAATGATATTTTGAGTGCAAGGTTGGCGGACAGTTTGCAAAACAATTTTTTTTGGTGTGAAACATATATTTTTGTGTGCAAAACAAGTTTTATTTGTGTGCAACACCTTTTTTGTGTACAACCTTTCAGCTGAAGACTTTGAACTGCATTTCAACCAGTAAACTAATGTTTGAACCAGGGGTGTCAAACGTACGGCTCGCCAAACGATTTAGTCCAGCCCGTGGCCAAATGCATTATCATTATTCAACGGCTGTATCTCCTCGCTGCATCGACCGATCTGCACCTGATTTTTTGTGAGTTGTGGGGGAGCGCTGCCAAACGGGTTCGTGTGAATCGCCCGGTGGACGGGCAGGGAAACTGCGTGACAGCTCCTGCAGTGAATGGCGGCAGGCGGTGCGCGTACCCCAGCGGTGCTTGGCTGCGAGGGCCGCTCATCGCCGCTTGCGGCTTTAATTATTATTATTATTCTGCCCCCCTAAAGAGGGGCCTTTTTGGGGGCCTTACCATTTTCAAAAACTCACCAAACTTTGCAGATGCATGGTGACTGTTTAAAAATTTTGTATTTTAAGGTCGTCACAAAAATCAAAAGAAAAATGCCTCAACGGCGCCACCTAGAAATTTTCAAAGGACCCTTTGCTATTCACTTACTTCATCGTAGAGACATGAGATTTGGTACAGTGGTAGAGCTCACCAAGACGCTCAGAATTTACAATTAATGTCATAGTGCAAATATCACAGGAAGTCGGCCATGTTAGATTGAAGGTCTGATTTTGACCTGATTTTTGACGTTTACAGCATTGGTATTTGATCGAACTCCTCCTAGGGATTTTGAGCGAGCGGCTTGAAACTTGGTCAGTCTGATCATAAGGCATGGCCAATTAAAAGTTATCAAAACGGTGAGTTTTTGAGCATGCTGAAGGGGCGTTGGCAGGGGTCAAAGTTCACCAACTCGCCATGAAACACAAAACTGTTATATTTCATACACAAAAACTCACAGAGCCACCAAACTTTCAGTAGTTGATCACCACTAGGTCTTCTTTAATATCCAATGGTCAAATGATGACATTGCTTAGGCCACGCCCCCTGACAACAGGAAGTGTCATGTTTTGTTTTAAGCGGTCGCTATGTTACCCCTCTGAGCTAATCAACATGAAACTGTGTCAAGAGACAGAAGACATATTGGTGTGTTGTGGATTCCAGACATATTGGTGTGTTGTGGATTCCAGCCCCAAGTGGATTCCATGGAGCAGGGCGGCGTGGTGGCGTGGGGAAGTCACATCAACCCATATATTTTTAATCTTTTGACAGCATTATTTGCTCAAACCTGTCCACCAGGTGGCAGCAAGAGACCACAAATAAACCACAAACCAAGTTGTCTTGTTCAGTAAGGCAAGGCAAGGCAAATTTATTTATATAGCACAATTTAGTACAAAGACAATGCAAAGTGCTTTACATGATTAAAATATAGCAAAATAAAACAGAATAAAAGCAAGTAGGGATAAAATGTAGATAGAAAAAAGAACAAAAAAGTGGTGATTCAGTTAACTAGAACAGTTGAAGGCAATCCAAAACAAATGTGTTTTTAATCTTGATTTAAAGGAACTCAGGCTTTCCGCACCTTTACAATTTTCTGGTAGTTTGTTCCAGATCAGTGGAGCATAGGAACTAAATGCTGCTTCTCCTTGTTGAGTTCTGGTTCTAGGTATGCAGAGTAGGCTAGAGCCAGAAGACCTTAATGGTCTGGATGGTTAATACACTGATAACAAGTCTGATGTATTTAGGTGCTAAGCCATTTAGGGATTTATAGACGAACAGAAGTTTTTAAAGTCTATTCTCTGATATACAGGGAGCCATGGAAGGACTTTAGAACTGGGGTGATGTGCTCTACTTTCTTAGTCTTAGTGAGGACGCGGGCAGCAGCGTTCTGGATCAGCTGCAGCTGTCTGATCCACTTTTTAGGCAGGCCTGTGAAAACACCGTTGCACCGTTGCAAATATAAACGCATGGATTAGTTTTTCCAGATCCTGCTGAGACATTAGTCCTTTAATCCTGGAAATGTTTTTCAGGTGATAGAAAGCTGACCTTGTAACTGTCTTTAGATGCTTTTGGAGGTTCAGGTCTGAGTCCATTACTACTCCAAGATTTCGGGCCTGATCAGTGGTTCCTAGCTGAAGCGACTGAAGCTGTGTGCTAACCTTTGATCTCTCCTCTATTGGTCCAAAAATTATTACTTCTGTTTTGTTTTTATTCAACTGAAGAAAAATTTGGCACATCTACGTATTGATTTCTTCTAGGCATTTAATCAGTGCTTGAACTGGTTCATAGTCACCTGGTGACATGGTGATGTAGAGCTGTGTGTCGTCTGCATAGTTATGGTAGCTGATGTTGTTGTTTCTTATGATCTGAGCTAGAGGAGCATGTAGATATTGAATAGGAGGGGACCCAGGATGGACCCTTGGGGAACCCCACATGTGATTTTTGTAATCTTCGATGTAAAGTTACCTACTGATACAAAAAAGTCCCTGTCCTTTAAGTAGGATTTAAACCAGTTGAGAGCTGTACCAGAGAGGCCGACCCAGTTCTCCAGGCGCTCTAACAGAATGGAGTGATCAACAGTATCAAATGCTGCACTGAGGTCCAACAGAACCAGCATGGTGGTTTTTCCGCAGTCTGTATTTACATGGATGTCATTAAACACCTTGATAAGAGCGGTCTCTGTACTGTGGTGAGCACGGAAGCCAGACTGGAAAACGTCAAAGCGACTGGTCGTTGTTAAGAAGGTGTTTAATTGTTGAAACACAGCTTTTTCAATAATCTTACTGATAAAGGGGAGGTTTGAGATGGGCCTGTAGTTCTGGAGTAGTAGTTTGTCTAAATTGTTCTTTTTTAACAGTGGTTTGATAATTGCTGTTTTTAGGGACTGGGGGGAAACACCTGACAGAAGGGACGTGTTTATTATCTGAGTCAAATCAGACGCTATGACAGGCAAAACTTTCTTAAGGAAAACTGTGGGTAGAGCATCAAGACAGCATGAGGAGGAACTTAGCTGCTGAATGATCTCCTCTAAGCTTTTGGAGTTTATTTGGCTGAATTGGGACATTTTGTCAGGATAAGATCCAGCTGAATACGGCTTTGGTTCTAGAGTTGGTGTGGATGTACAAACTGATCTTCTAATTATCAGTTTATTTATTTTTTAGACTAGTTCCATATGAGAGGTTGCAAGAAAACTTGTAACTTTACTGAATTTGCAGCTTAAGAAGATTGGGTTTGACAGACAACACCAACTGTCCCCTCAATCCAGTGCACACAATACCACAACAGACCTCATCACGCTCTACAGTACATCAAGAAAACTAAATCAACTAAAACGAGTTCACGAGTGCACATGAAATGAAGTTAATCCATATTTGTGTGTCAGGGTGTCTAAGCACTCTCCAGAATTTGACATCTCAGCAGAACCTGTAATAATTATAGAAAGTAACGTTATAGTTGTTCTGCCTTTTGTTAAGACAGCAAGGAATTCATGTCGTGAATACATTACATAAATAAGATAATAATTAATTCTTAGTCAGAGGAAATCCACGGTAAAAACAGTTAGAAACGTTTTGGGTTCATATTTAATCGAGTGAGACATCACAACTTTGTTAGATCTCTATTTGAATTACGTGAGATAGTGAGTGCTCTCACCTTAAATAAAAGATCTTTGACGTATTTTGCTCCGGTTAAAAGCTGCTTTTCAGCGATGAAGCTAGGGAAACTGCTAATGTTGAAGCTGAATTTGTTCTACACGCTTCTGCCTTGGAAAAGTATTTGTCTTTTTACAAAAACAATGTTTAAATCAAACTCCATCATAAATCAGAGCTCTGATTACCCCGTATGTTCCTAACAGAGCACTTCGCTCTCAGACTGCAGGTCTGCTGGTGGTTCCTAGAGTCTCTAAAAGTAGAATGGGAGGCAGATCCTTTAGCTATCAGGCTCCTCTCCTGTGGAACCAACTCCCAGTTTTGGTCCGTGAGGCAGACACCCTGTCTACTTTTAAGACTAGGCTTAAAACTTTTCTTTTTGACAAAAATTATAACTAGTGGCTCATGTTACTCTCAGCTACCTTTATAGTTTTACTGCTATAGGCTTAGGCTACTGGAGTATATCAGGATCTAATTTTCTCACTCTATTGAGTTCTACTGTTCTTCAATTATGCATTATGTGTTGTCATTTCTGCTTTAACTTTCTGTTCTCTCTCTTTTCTCTTCATAGTAGGTACACCTGGTCTGGCGTTCTGTTAACTGTGACATCATCCAGAGAAGACGGCTCACCCGCTACTACCATCTAATGTAGAACAGATTACTGGATCAATGTGTGCTTCTGTGCTTTTTTGTCTCTCTTGTTGTGTCTCTGCTCTGTCTTCTGTAACCCCAGTCGGTCGAGGCAGATGACCGTTCATACTGAGCCCGGTTCTGCTGGAGGTTTTTCCTTCCCGCTAATGGGTGGTTTTTCTTCCCACTGTCGCTTCATGCTTGCTCAGTATGAGGGATTGCAGCAAAGCCATGTACAATGCAGACGACTCTCCCTGTGGCTCTACGCTTCCCCAGGAGTGAATGCTGCTTGTCGGGACTTTGATGCAATCAACTGGTTTCCTTATATAGGACATTTTTGACCAATCTGTATAATCTGACCCAATCTGTATAATATGATTGAACTTGACTTTGTAAAGTGCCTTGAGATGACATGTTTCATGATTTGGCGCTATATAAATAAAATTGAATTGAATTGAATTGAATTGAAAGCCAGATTTGGGAACAAAGGTTATTCAGACAACGCAAGAAAAGGAAGCTTTGTGTGGGGAACTTTTTGTCTAGCTGCATATGGCCCCAGGACAGCACAATAGTTTTCTTGAAGTATAATTTTGGAGAAGTAGAAACAAGTATTAATTTCAAAAGGTAGGTAAAAAAGGAAAAAAGTTTTTACAAAATCTTAAAATGTCGTTATTTCAATCTTGCTGTGAAAATTGGTGAAATATTAAAATTTTTAATGCTTAGATATAAAATTGTTGAAAATGTTTTTTGGCATGCCATACTTTATATTTATAGGTAGCCTAGATGTGCATAATAAAAGAGTGGAACTAAAAGCTGGTCTAAAATTTTTATGGAGCTTTAACTTGCTAAGAGTAATAACGTTAGATGATTATATGTTTAAAATGAGATAACTGTCTCATAAAATGTGATAGTTTACTTGGTCTAAAGAGATGATTCAATTCAATGTTATTTATATATCACCAATTCATGAAATATGTCATCTCAAGGCACTTTACAAAGTCAAAATCAATCAGATTATACAGATTGGGTCAGATTATACACATTGGTAAAAAAAAATTCCTATATAAGGGAACCAGTTCTTTGCATCAAAGTCTTGACAATTAGCATTCTCTCTTGAAGAAGCGTAGAGCCACAGGGAGAGTCGTCTGCATTGTCCATGGCTTTGCAGCAATCCTACCTACTGAGCAAGCATGAAGCGACAGTGGGAAGAAAAACTCCCCATTAACGGGAAGGAAAAACCTCCAGCAGAACCAGGCTCAGTATGAACGGTCATCTGCCTCGACCGACTGGGGTTACAGAAGACAGAGCAGAGACACAACAAGAGAGACAAAAAAGCACAGAAGTTCTACATTAGATGGTAATAGCGGGTGATCTGTCTTCCCTGGATGATGCCACAGCTAACAGAACGCCAGACCAGGTGTACCTACTATGAAGAAAAAAGAAAAATCAAAAAGTTAAAAGCTGAAATGACAACAGTCATTCAAAATTGAAGAACAATAGACCCTGGTGTCCTGCAGTAGCCTAAACGTATAGCAGCATAACTATAGAGGTAGCTCATGGTAACATGAGCCACTCTAACTATAAGCTTTTAAAAAAAGGAAAGTCCAAAGAGCCAGCTTCTAGTGGAGAAGTTCAAGTATCTTAGGGTTTGCTCACGAATGAGGGGAAGATGGAGCGGGAGATGGACAGGTGGATTGGTGCAGCGTCTGCTGTGAAGCGGGCGCTGTACCGATCCGTTGTGGTGAAGAGAGAGCTGAGCCAAAAGGCGAAGCTCTCGATTTACCGGTCGATTTACGTTCCTACCCTCATCTATGGTCACGAGCTTTGGGTCGTGACCGAAAGAACGAGATCCCGGATACAAGAGGCTGAAATGAGTTTTCTCCGTAGTGTGTCTGGGCTCTCCCTTAGAGATAGGGTGAGGAGCTCAGTCATCCGGGGAGGACTCAGAGTAGAGCCGCCGCTTCTTCACGTCAAGAGGAGCCAGTTGAGGTGGCTCGGGCATCTGGTCAGGATGCCTCCTGGACGCCTCCCTGGTGAGGTGTTCTGGGCACGTCCCACCAGGAGGAGGCCCAGGGGAAGACCCAGGACACGCTGGAGGGACTATGTCTCTCTGCTGGGAACGCCTTGGGATTCCTCCTGAGGAGCTGGCCCAAGTGGCTGGAGAGAGGGACGTCTGGGCCTCCTTTATAAAGCTGCTACCCCCGCGATATTGCTAAAGTGTTCCTTTGGCAATAGTCCAATTGCTAAAGTGTTACTTTTACATTACTTTTGGGTGTGTATACTCCAATTTAGATGTTAAACTTTCATAACAGCTGTCTTAATGCAAGAAACAAAACCCTTAAACACATGAAATAGCAAGTAACTTTAAAAAACTAAAATGGTTTTGTGAACTTTTCACATTAAGCTGGATTAACAGCTAGTAAGATACCTTTGATTAAATTGGTATACTAATGTTTAAACCAGGGGTGTCAAAGCTACGGCCCGCGGGCCGAATTCGGCCCGCCGAACGATTTAGTCCGGTCCGATGGCCAAATGCATTATCATTATTCAACGGCTGTATCTCCTCGCTGCATCGAGCGATCTGCACCAGATTTTTTGTGAGTCGTGGGGGAACACTGCCGAACACGTTCGTGTGAATCGGCCAGTGGACGGGCGGGCAAAATGCGTGACAGCATCTGCGGTGGCGGGCGGCCGGCGGTGCGCAAATCCCAGCGGTGGCCAATAGGCCAGAGCGGCGCTTTGCTGCGAGGGCCGCTCATCACCGCTTGCGGTTTTAATTATTATTATTATTATTAGGCCCGAGCAGCTAAGCGCTGCGAAGGCCTATTGTAACTGCAGATTTTATTATTAGGCCCGAGCAGCTAAGCGCTGCGAAGGCCTATTGTAACTGCAGATTTTATTAGGCCCGAGCAGCTAAGCGCTGCGAAGGCCTATTGTAACTGCAGATTTTATTATTATTATTATTAGGCCCGAGCAGCTAAGCGCTGCGAAGGCCTATTGTAACTGCAGATTTTATTATTATTATTATTATTATTAGGCCCGAGCAGCTAAGCGCTGCGAAGGCCTATTGTATCTGTGTTGTTTCTTATTATTATTATTCTGCCCCCCTAAAGAGGGGCCTTTTTGGGGGCCTTACCATTTTCAAAAACTCACCAAACTTGGCGGATGCAAGAAGACTGTTTAAAAATTTTGGATTTTAAGGTCGTCACAAAAATCAAAAGAAAAATGCCTCAACGGCGCCACCTAGAAATTTTCAAAGGACCCTTTGCTATTCACTTACTTCATCGTAGAGTAATGAAATTTTGTACAGTTGTAGATCTAAGCAAGACGCTCAAAATTTACAATTAACGTCATAGTGCAAATATCACAGGAAGTCGGCCATTTTAGATTGAAAGTCGTAATTTGACCTCATTTTTGACGTTTACAGCATTGGTATTTGATCGAACTCGTCCTAGGGATTTCGAGCGAGCGGCTTAAAACTCCGTCAGTCTGATCATAAGGCATGGCCAATTAAAAGTTATCAAAACGGTGAGTTTTTGAGCATTTTGAAGGGGCGTTAGCAGGGGTTAAAGTTCACCTACTCGCCACAAAACATAAAACTGTTATATCTCCCACACAGAAACACACAGAGGCACCAAACTTTCTGTGATTGTTCATCATCGGGTCTTCTACAATATCCAATGGTCAAATGATGACATCACTTAGGCCACGCCCCCTGACAACAGGAAAAACTGTTATATCTCCTACACAGAAACACACAGAGGCACCAAACTTTCTGTGATTGATCATCATCGGGTCTTCTACAATATCCAATGGTCAAATGATGACGTCACTTAGGCCACGCCCCCTGACAACAGGAAAAACTGCTATATCTCCTACACAGAAACACACAGAGGCACCAAACTTTCTGTGATTGATCATCATCAGGTCTTCTACAATATCCAATGGTCAAATGATGACATCACTTAGGCCACGCCCCCTGAAAACAGGAAAAACTGTTATATCTCCTACACAGAAACACACAGAGGCACCAAACTTTCTGTGATTGATCATCATCGGGTCTTCTACAATATCCAATGGTCAAATGATGACATTACTTAGGCCACGCCCCCTGACAACAGGAAAAACTGCTATATCTCCTACACAGAAACACACAGAGGCACCAAACTTTCTGATTGATCATCATCGGGTCTTCTACAATATCCAATGGTCAAATGATGACATCACTTAGACCACGCCCCCTGACAACAGGAAGTGTCATGTTTTATTGTTAGCAGTCGCTATGTTACCCCTCTGAGCTAATCAACATGAACGAGATCCTGGCGGGCGGCCAGCGGTGCGCAAATCCCAGCGGTGGCCAAGGCCGGAGCGGCCCTTGGCTGCGAGGGCCGCTCGATGCCGCTTGCGGCTTTAATTATTATTATTATTTATTCTTGGGACTTTTGAAACGGCTTTTTGGAGGCCTAAACATGCATGAAAACTCACCAAACTTTGCCCAAAATTGTCCCCCGTGAGAAATCGCATGATTTTAGTGTAATTGAAAGCGGGCGTGGCAAACCCGCTCAACAGCGCCAACTAGAGTGAGTTGGGCCAAACCGTAACACGTAGAAAGCTGAAATTTTTTACCTAGGTAGCTTTCTTAAAGTTATGAAAAAAAGTCTATTGTGGGTATCCTCTAAAACCCACAGGAAGCCTGCCATTATGGGTCAAAGGGTAAAATATTGACGGTTTTTGCCTCGAACTTTAACGAACTAGTCCTAGGCATTTTAAGCTATCACTTTCAAATTTTTTCAGCGTGGAGATGAGACCTTGAGGGTTAAAAGTTATCAAAGATTTTATGAAATATGCATATTTGCCTGAGCTGTCACATTGCAAAAATCAGGTTTGTGGAAAACCATTAAAAACGCATTAAATCAGTAAGCCCCAAGCCATGCTTTGTCTGAGAATTATGAAACTTGGTAAGCAGATGTAACTTCTCAGTCCCTACAAAAAAGTCTCTTGGACCAATTGTGTAAACCCTAAAGAAAGTCAATTAATTTTCATCAAAGATGTCATTTTGTCATAAAAACGGGTATTATTTTTGACCACAAGATGGCAGCATAATACTTTGAACCTCTGATTTACCCATGTCTATTCTTAATCACTCTTACTTTTATTTATCGACTCTTTAGCTTTCTTATCAGCCATTTAATTACCTTTCATTCCTATATGTGCAGGAACCCAAAGAAACACAGCTGATAACCCCATCATCTGAATATGATATAATATTTGTTGAATTACTAATAAGATATCTGGACGGCTTTCTGAATGATTTCTTTTTAAACTGATCAATGATGAACTTGAATCTGAACATATGACAGCTCTTAATGGTCTCACTTCCTCAATCCATTCTACAGCACCTAATAATGCAATCATTTCTGCCGTATAAACAGATATTCCTTCATTTAATTTCTTCCCTATATGCAGTTTAAACTCTGGAATTATTACACCTACTCCAGTTTGTCCTAATTGATTTTTTTGATTCATCCGTATACATTTTTACATAATTATAAAACTGTTCTATATATTCCTCCACTATTAAAGAATTACATATATACATTTTATCTCTATTTTTCTTTTCCAATATTGTTAAATCTACTATTGTTTCAGGTAAAATCCATGGTGGTGTTATTGATAATGGTACTGTTGGACTAATATTTCAATAATTTAATCCTAATTCTGTTGCTTTCTGAATAATTGTCCAACCAAATGACTTATTATGAACCTTCTTTTTCACTGCAGGAATGTAAAGTTACCTTTGTAGGATGGACTTGATCGTGTCCTTGCAAATTAACCCAGTAATTTAATGACAGTTGTATTCTTCTCAGTCCTAACGGCATTTCACCCACTTCCACCTGTAAAGCTGATGTTGAAGTTGTCCTTATTGCTCCTGTTATTAAGCGCAATGCTTGATATTGTATGATATCCAGTTTTTTAAGTACTGTCTCCGATGCTGATCCATACACTATACTTCCATAATCAATTGTAGATCTAATTAGATTTATATAAACTAATCTTATAGCTTTCCTATCTGATCATTCATACCTAATTAAACATCTCAATATATTAAGTATCTTTTTACATTTTTCAAAAACCTTATCTATGTGCACTTCCCAGGATAGTTTTTCATCAAACCATACTCCTAAGAATTTTAATTGCTTTACTCTCTCTAGATCTTTGTTCTGCCCTGAATATGTTTAATATGTTTAAAAGACATTTAAAAACTACTTTGAAATGTTAATATACCGTTCTCTGTTTTAAATGAATTTGTGGTGCTTTTATGTTGAAAATCTTCCGAACCAGAAGTAGGAAGTAAAGACGCAAACAAGAGGAAGAGAGCGTGTGTGCATCGTCTCAGGGCAGCAACAATGCAGTTAATCTCTCCAAAAGCAATGGTTGTAAGTGTTGCTCATTGTTTACAGATTCGATAAGATATGTTAATATCTTTTATGGTTATTTTGTGTATAAAAGCAACGGTAAAATGTCGAGCTACATCTGTAGTTATGCTGCTATAGGCTTAGGCTGCTGGAGGACATCGGGGCCTATTTCTCTCACTCTACTGATTTCTACTGTTCTCCAGTCTACTGTTCTCCAGTTTTGCATTGCATTACATTGAAATGACTGTTGTCATTTCAGCTTGTAACTTTTTGTTCTCTCTCTTTTTTCTTCATAGTAGGTACACCTAGTCTGACGTTCTGTTAACTGTGACATCATCCAGGGAAGACAGATCACCACTATTACCATCTAATGTATAACAGATCACTGGATCAATGTGTGCTTCTGTGCTTTTTTGTCTGTCTTGTTGTGTCTCTGCTCTGTCTTCTGTAACCCCCAGTCGGTCGAGGCAGATGACCGTTCATACTGAGCCTGGTTCTGCTGGAGGTTTTTCCTTCCTGCTAATGGGTGGTTTTTCTTTCCACTGACGCTTCATGCTTGCTCAGTATGAGGGATTTTTGCAAAGCCATGGACAATGCAGACGACTCCCCCTGTAGCACTGCGCTTCTCCAAGAGTGAATGCTGCTTGTTGGGACTTTGATGCAATCAACTGGTTTCCTTATATAGGAAATTTTTGACCAATCTGTATAATATGATTGATTTTGACTTTGTAAAGTGCCTCGAGATGACGTGTTTATAAATTGGCGTTATATAAATAAAATTGAATTGAATTGAATTGTTAAAAAGTTCTCTACCCAATGATAAATTCTTCCACAAATTCACATTTTCCTCAATTTGATCAATAATCCCTCTTTCCACATCATATCATAAGCCTTTTCTATATCTAAGAACACTGCCAAAACACTTTCTTTATTAACTTTTGCTGTTAGTACCTCATGTTGTAAACACACAATTGGATCCATAGTATTCCTTCCTCTTCTGAAACCGCTTTGATAATTTGATAAGTACCCTTTTGATTCAACAAAATAAATTAATCTTTCAATTACCATTTTCTCCATAATTTTACTTAAACATGATGTTAAAGCAATAGGTCTATAATTTTCTGGTTTTGAGCTATCTTTACCCGTTTTTGGAATTGGAACCACAATAGCCTCTTTCCAACTTCTAGGTCATTTCCCATTTTCTATTATAAATATCTAATAATATTAATTTTGAGTATTCACTTAGCTTATTTATCATTATATACCATATTTGATCACTCCCTGGGGTTGACATCTTAACTTTCCTCATGGCTCGTCTTAACTCCGCTATAGAAAAATCGATTTTAATAATACTATTTCCTTCTTCTCTGTTTATCATATGTCCTTTTTCCAATAAAGTTATAGCTCTATCCGTTTTCTACTCTTCACTAATATTATTGGAACTATGTATTTGTACAAATGTTTGTGACAACATTGTTGCTTTTTCTTCATTAATAACTGCCGTTGTTCTATCACTAACTAAAACTGGATAACTATAATCCCTTTTAATACCATTCATTCGTTTAATCATTTTCCATACTTTCCCTATATCTGTTTCTCTTCCTAATGAATTACAATAATTTCTCCAATATTCTCTTTTTGTATTTCTTATAACTCTTTTTACTATAGCTTGCATCTTCTTGTATTGAATTAAATTTTGAAAATTCTGATTTCCTTATAGAATTTTAAAAGCTTTATTTCGGGATTTAATAGCCTGGTCACATTCTATTGTCCACCATGGAATTATCTTCTTTTTATGTATCCCTCCTTTCTTTGGAACTGACTGTTGAACAGCTTCTATGATTGAACTACAAAAGATTTTGTTTAATGAATCAATACCAAGATTCATGTCAATTTCCTTAATTTTATCTTCACTTATTTCCTTATATTTCTCCCAATCTGCTCTACTAAATTACCAGTTACATAATCTTTCACACCCTCCATATGTTGCCCTATGTTCCCCACCACAATTACAGCATTTATCCTGAACATGTTCACCATATTCTTGTATTTTGTGGTCCCCTCCACATTTTAAACAGCTCTGTTTGCCCCTGCACACTGTAGCACATGTGACCATACCTCTGACACTTGAAACACCGAAGTGGAGGTGGAACATAAGGCCTAACTGAATAACACAAGAAACCCACTTTGACTCTATCTGGAACTTCTGGAGTAGAAAATTCCAGAAGCACAGATAAGCTGTCAACTCGCTCATTATTAACTGTTTTCTGCAATCTCTTTATATCCTTGACTTTAACATGATTTTATGTTTTAATTTCTCTAGATCTTCATTAACTGGAATTCCATAAATAACTCCTCGGGATCCTTTCTTTTCTCCCAACACTCTTTTACTTTCCACTCTTTTATTTCCAATACTCTCAACACTCATTGCTTTCCTTTTTTGTTCTTCCAATTTACAAACATTTAGCAAGCTTCCATCTCTCAGCGTTTTAGCCATTTCAACTTCCCCTATTTTCTTTTTTGTTTCCTTAGAAACTATTTTTGGGCTCAGAGCAATATTTTCATCTTCCTTTTTGAATTTTAATGTTATCTTCACCTCCTCTTTCATGATCTTTTCAGAGTCTTCAGCTGATCCAAAATGCTGCAGCAAGAGTTCTGATGAAAATCAACAAGAGGGATCATATTTCTACAATTTTAGCTTCCCTTAATTGGCTTCCTGTTAAATCAAGAATAGAATTTAAAATTCTTCTAACGTATAAAGCCCTTAATAATCAAGCTCCATCATATATCAGAGCTCTGATTACCCCGTATGTTCCAAACAGAGCACTTCGCTCTCAGACTGCAGGTCTGCTGGTGGTTCCTAGAGTCTCTAAAAGTAGAATGGGAGGCAAATCCTTTAGCTATCAGGCTCCTCTCCTGTGGAACCAACTCCCAGTTTTGGTTCGTGAGGCAGACACCTTGTCTACTTTTAAGACTAATCTTAAAACTTTCCTTTTTGACAAAGCTGATAGTTAGAGTGGCTCATGTTACCCTGAGCTACATCTATAGTTGTGCTGCTATAGGCTTAGGCTACTGGAGGACATCAGGGTATATTTTTATCACTCTACTGATTTCTACTGTTCTCCAGTCTACTGTTCTCCAGTTTTTCATTCCATTACATTGAAATGACTGTTGACATTTCAGCTTTTAACTTTTTGCTCTCTCTCTTTTTTCTTCATAGTAGGTACACCTGGTCTGACGTAAATAAAATTGAATTGAATTGAATCTTTTTATGCACACCCTTGCTTCCATCATCTGTACTGTCGTCTTCAAGATTTCTTTTGTCTCCTGAATTCCCAGAACCTCTGCCTGCTTCACTACTTTTGAATTTTCCACTTCCCCGGTAACTAGCAACTGGCGTTCAACTATCCGTATCCATATCACTATGTAGTTCTTCCTCATCCTCTACAACCTGAGCCGCCATCCTGATCCAGTCACAAACTTGCTTATGCCTACCGCCAACCTTTTCCTTCTTCCTTCAGATAGATTTCTCTGACGAAGCAACGCACACACCTGTTTCCAACCAGCCTGTCACTCAGTCTCCTACCCGAGAGCGTCCTGTCTGCTCATCTCCATCAACATGGTTTAACCTCTCCTGTCGGGAAGTCTGACCAACAACAACTCTTAATGCATCACGTGACTTTTGGCATAAATTTACTGCAGCGTGGGTGGGATTGTTTTGTAGTCGAGCAGAGACCATTTTTTACTGGAGGAAAACTTATAAATGATATTTTAAGCGCAAGGTTGGCGGACAGTTTGCAAAACAAATTTTTTTGTGTGAAACATATTTTTGTGTGCAAAACAAGTTTTATTTGTGTGCAACACCTTTTTTGTGTACAACCTTTCAGCTGAAGACTTTGAACTGCATTTCAACCAGTAAACTAATGTTTGAACCAGGGGTGTCAAACGTACGGCTCGCCAAACGATTTAGTCCGGC
This sequence comes from Fundulus heteroclitus, assembly GCF_011125445.2. NCBI lineage: Eukaryota > Metazoa > Chordata > Actinopteri > Cyprinodontiformes > Fundulidae > Fundulus > Fundulus heteroclitus. The sequence continues at coordinate 585,132 of NW_023396781.1, read as the reverse complement.
CCGGTGGCCAAATGCATTATCATTATTCAACGGCTGTATCTCCTCGCTGCATCGACCGATCTGCACCTGATTTTTTGTGAGTTGTGGGGGAGCGCTGCCAAACGGGTTCGTGTGAATCGCCCAGTTGACGGGCAGGGAAATTGCGTGACAGCTTCTACGGTGGCTGGCGGCAGGCGGTGCGCGTACCCCAGCGGTGCTTGGCTGCGAGGGCCGCTCATCGCCGCTTGCGGCTTTAATTATTGTTATTATTATTATTAGGCCCGAGCAGCTAAGCGCTGCGAAGGCCTATTGTAACTGCAGATTTTATTATTATTATTATTATTATTATTATTATTTATTCTTTGGACTTTTGAAACGGCTTTTTGGAGGCCTAAACATGCATGAAAACTCACCAAACTTTACCCAAAATTGTCCCCCGTGAGAAATCGCATGGTTTTAGTGTAATTGAAAACGGGCGTGGCAAACCCGCTCAACAGCGCCAACTAGAGTGAGTTGGGCCAAACCGTAACACGTAGAAAGCTGAAATTTTTTACCTAGGTAGCTTTTTTAAAACTATGAAAAAAAGTATCTTGGGTGTATGCTCTAAAACCCACAGGAAGTCTGCCATTTTGGGTCAAAGGGTAAAATATTGGCCGTTTTTGCCTTGAACTTTAACAAACTAGTCCTAGGCATTTTAAGCTATCACTTTCAAATTTTTTCAGCGTGGAGATGAGACCTTGAGGGTTAAAAGTTATCAAAGGTTTTATGAAATATGCATATTTGCCTGAGCTGTCGCATTGCAAAAATCAGGTTTGTGGAATACCATTAAAAACGCATTAAATCAGTAAGCCCCAAGCCATGCTTTGTCTGAGAATTATGAAACTCGGTAAGCAGATGTAACTTCTCAGTCCCTACAAAAAAAGTCTCTTGGACCAATTGTGTAAACCCTAAAGAAAGTCAATTAATTTTCATCAAAGATGTCATTTTGTCATAAAAACGGGTATTATTTTTGACCACAAGATGGCAGCATAATACTTTGAACCTCTGATTTACCCATGTCTATTCTTAATCACTCTTACTTTTATTTATCGACTCTTTAGCTTTCTTATCAGCCATTTAATTACCTTTCACTCCTATATGTGCAGGAACCCAAAGAAACACAGCTGATAACCCCATCATCTGAATATGATATAATATTTGTTGAATTACTAATAAGATATCTGGACGGCTTTCTGAATGATTTCTTTTTAAACTGATCAATGATGAACTTGAATCTGAACATATGACAGCTCTTAATGGTCTCACTTCCTCAATCCATTCTACAGCAACTAATAATGCAATCATTTCTGCCGTATAAACAGAAATTCCTTCATTTAATTTCTTCCCTATATGCAGTTTAAACTCTGGAATTATTACACCTACTCCAGTTTGTCGTAATTGCTATTTTGATGCATCCGTATACATTTTTACATTATTATAAAACTGTTCTATATATTCCTCCACTATTATAGAATTACACATATACATTTTATCTTTATTTTTCTTTTCCAATATTGTTAAATCTACTATTGTTTCAGGTAAAATCCATGCTGGTGTTATTGATAATGGTACTGTTGGACTAATATTTAAATGATTTAATCCTAATTCTGTAGCTTTCTGAATAATTGTCCAACCTTATTATGAACCCTTTCTTTTTCACTGCAGGAATGTAACATTCATACCCAACTAAACATCTCAATATATTAAGTATCCTTTTACATTTTTCAATAACCTTATCTATGTGCACTTTCCAGGATAGTTTTTCATCAAACCATACTCCTAAGAATTTAAATTGCTTTACTCTCTCTAGATCTTTGTTCTGCCCTGAATATGTTTAATATGTTTAAAAGACATTTAAAAACTACTTTGAAATGTTAATATACCGTTCTCTGTTTTAAATGAATTTGCGGAGCTTTTATGTTGAAAATCTTCCGAACCGGAAGTAGGAAGTAAAGACGCAAACAAGAGGAAGAGAGCGTGTGTGCATCGTCTCAGGGCAGCAACAATGCAGTTAATCTCTCCGAAAGCAATGGTTGTAAGTGTTGCTCATTGTTTACAGATTCGATAAGATATGTAAATATCTTTTATGGTTATTTTGTGTATAAAAGCAACAGTAAAATGTCGTGGTCTGTGTGACAGCAGAGTATGTGTGTTTACTTGCTAATTTGCCGCTTTTCTAGCCGGCTGTGAAAATACCTGTTGAGTTACTATTAAGCAGCTGATACTTTGATACGTTAATACTGATATTTACATGGCTGTTTATTAATCCATTTTTTTGTATCTTTCTTTTCTAGTTTTACACCGGATTCAAAGCAGTCAGGAATGCTGACTAAATGTGTAAGAAGATAATAAAGGAGCAAGCCGCTCACTTCCTGGCTCTTGAATAAGGAGTTTGGCTGGCTGTTTATCTGTGTTCACGCAAGAGCAAAACACATAGAGAGAACAGTACAATCTTGATTATATAACTTCAGTTGTACTTCTTGATTTCTTTTCTGAGTAAAAAGCAATACTTTTGTTTTATCTACCGAAAATTTAAAACTCCATTTGTAAGACCATTGTTCAATCTTATGAATTGCTTTTTGGACTTTCCCTACAATTAATTTAACATTCCTTCTACGTTTCCAAATAGCTCCGTCATCAGCAAACAATGAACAACCCAATTAATTTTCTATTTCTTTAAGTGCATCATTTATCATAACTGAAAATAATAAAGGACTGATAATACTGCCTTGTGTGGTTCTTTTTAATTTCTCCCTGAAAGACTCTTACCAACTCTTACCTGTATTATCCATTCTGGCCTCTGGAAATAAAGTTAAAAAATCTTGGTGTTGTCTTCGACCAAGACATGTCATTTAAATCCCATATTAAACAGGTTTCCAGGGTTTCCTTTTTTTCACCTCAGGAATATCGCCAAAATTAGAAACATTCTGTCCAGGGGTGATGCTGAAAAACTAGTCCATGCATTTGTTACTTCAAGGCTGGACTATTGTAATTCTTTACTATCAGGAAGTCCACAAAATGCAGTTCGAAGTCTTCAGCTGATCCAAAATGCTGCAGCAAGAGTTCTGATGAAAATCAACAAGAGGGATCATATTTCTCCAATTTTAGCTTCCCTTCATTGGCTTCCTGTTAAATCAAGAATAGAATTTAAGTTTATAGTTAGAGTGGCTCATGTTACCCTGAGCTACATCTATAGTTGTGCTGCTATAGGCTTAGGCTACTGGAGGACATCAGGGTATATTTTTATCACTCTACTGATTTCTACTGTTCTCCTGTCTACTGTTCTCCAGTTTTTCATTCCATTCCATTGAAATAACTGTTGACATTTCAGCTTTTAACTTTTTGCTCTCTCTCTTTTTTCTTCATAGTAGGTACACCTGGTCTGACGTAAATAAAATTTAATTGAATTGAATCTTTTTATGCACACCCTTGCTTCCATCATCTGTACTGTCGTCTTCAAGATTTCTTTTGTCTACTGAATTCCCAGAACCTCTGCCTGCTTCACTACTTTTGAATTTTCCACTTCCCCGGTAACTAGCAACTGGCGTTCAACTATCCGTATCCATATCACTATGTAGTTCTTCCTCATCCTCTACAACCTGAGCCGCCATCCTGATCCAGTCACAAACTTGCTTATGCCTACCGCCAACCTTTTCCTTCTTCCTTCAGATAGATTTCTCTGACGAAGCAACGCACGCACCTGTTTCCAACCAGCCTGTCACTCAGTCTCCTACCCGAGAGCGTCCTGTCTGCTCATCTCCATCAACATGGTTTAACCTCTCCTGTCGGGAAGTCTAAACAACAACAACTCTTAATGCATCACGTGACTTTTGGCATAAATTTACTGCAGCGTGGGTGGGATTGTTTTGTAGTCGAGCAGAGACCATTTTGTACTGGAGGAAAACTTATAAATGATATTTTGAGCGCAAGGTTGGCGGACAGTTTGCAAAACAATTTTTTTTTGTGTGAAACATATATTTTTGTGTGCAAAACAAGTTTTATTTGTGTGCAACACCTTTTTTGTGTACAACCTTTCAGCTGAAGACTTTGAACTGCATTTCAACCAGTAAACTAATGTTTGAACCAGGGGTGTCAAACGTACGGCTCGCCAAACGATTTAGTCCAGCCCGGTGGCCAAATGCATTATCATTATTCAACGGCTGTATCTCCTCGCTGCATCGACCGATCTGCACCTGATTTTTTGTGAGTTGTGGGGGAGCGCTGCCAAACGGGTTCGTGTGAATCGCCCGGTGGACGGGCAGGGAAATTGCGTGACAGCTTCTGCGGTGGCTGGCGGCAGGCGGTGCGCGTACCCCAGTGGTGCTTGGCTGCGAGGGCCGCTCATCGCCGCTTGCGGCTTTAATTATTATTATTATTTATTCTTTGGACTTTTGAAACGGCTTTTTGGAGGCCTAAACATGCATGAAAACTCACCAAACTTTGCCCAAAATTGTCCCCCGTGAGAAATCGCATGGTTTTAGTGTAATTGAAAGCGGGCGTGGCAAACCCGCTCAACAGCGCCAACTAGAGTGAGTTGGGCCAAACCGTAACACGTAGAAAGCTGAAATTTTTTACCTAGGTAGCTTTTTTTAAATTATGAAAAAAGTCTCTTGGGTGTATGCTCTAAAACCCACAGGAAGTCTGCCATTTTGGGTCAAAAGGTAAAATATTGGCCGTTTTTGCCTTGAACTTTAACAAACTAGTCCTAGGCATTTTAAGCTATCACTTTCAAATTTTTTCAGCGTGGAGATGAGACTTTGAGGGTTAAAAGTTATCAAGGGTTTGATGAAATATGCATCAAACCTGTAGGCTACCTCCTACAGGAAATCATTCATTTCTCATCAAAGATGTCATTTTTCCATATTTATGGGTGTTACATTTGATTAAACTACTTCTAAACCGTTACACTTATGGCATTCAAAGTTACTCCAAAAAATTCCTCACACATAAAGGATCAAAAGTTATCAAAAACATTTTGGCTACATCCAACCATATTATTTTTAAAAAAAATTTAATGTAAATTGTGTTTTGAAGGAAAAACAGTTATAATTTTCAACACTAGATGGCAACATTTTTCCAAACCATACACAGTCAAACATAATTGTAAGCAGCTTTAAAATATCTTTAGCTGCCCTTTAAAAGAAAGAAGCTTTGAATCTTTAATCCTATATAAGGGAACCAGTTGATTGCATAAAAGTCTTGACAAGCAGCATTTCCTCTTGAAGAAGCGTAGAGTCACAGGGAGAGTTGTCTGCATTGTCCATGGCTTTGCAACAATCCCTCATACTGAGCAAGCATGAAGCAACAGGGGACAAAAACCTCCTCATTAACATGAAGGACAAACCTCCAGCAGAACCGGGCTCAGTATGAACGGTCATCTGCCTCGACCGACTGGGGGTTACAGAAGACAGAGCAGAGACACAACAAGACAGACAAAAAAGCACAAAAGCACACATTGATCCAGTGATCTGTTATACATTAGATGGTAATAGTGGTGATCTGTCTTCCCTGGATGATGCCACAGCTAACAGAACGCCAGACCAGGTGTACTTACTATTAAGAAAAAAGAGAGAGAATAAAAAGTTAAAAGCTGTAATGACAACAGTGATGCAAAACTGGAGAACAGTAGACTGGAGAACAGTAGAACTAGGTAGAGTGAGAAATATAGGCCCTGATGTCCTCCTGTAATCTAAGCCTATAGAAGCATAACTATAAAGGTAGCTCAGGGTAACATGAGCCACTCTAACTATAGGCTTTGTCAAAAAGGAAGGTCTCAGAAGCCAGCTTCTAGTGGAGGAGTTCAAGTATTTTGGGGTCTTGTTCACGAATGAGGGGAAGATGGAGCGGGAGATCGACAGGAGGGTTGATGCTGTGTCTGCTGTGAAGCGGGCGCTGTACCGATCCGTTGTGGTGAAGAGAGAGCTGAGCAAAAAGGCGAAGCTCTCCATTTACCGGCGGAACTACGTTCCTACCCTCATCTATGGTCACGAGCTTTGGGTCGTGACCGAAAGAACGAGATCCCGGATACAAGTGGCTGAAATGAGTTTTCTCCGTAGTGTGTCTGGGCTCTCCCTTAGAGATAGGTTGAGGAGCTCAGTCATCCGGGGAGGACTCAGAGTAGAGCCGCTGCTCCTCCACATCGAGAGGAGCCAGTTGAGGTGGCTCGGATATCTGGTCAGGATGCCTCTTGGACGCCTCCCTGGTGAGGTGTTCCGGGCACGTCCCACCGGGAGGAGGCCCAGGGGAAGACCCAGGACACACTAGAGAGACTATGTATTTTCTGCTGTCTTGGGAACACCTTGGGATTCCCCCGGAGGAGGTGGCCCAAGTGGCTGGGGAGAGGGACGTCTGGGCCTCCCTACTGAAGCTGCTACCCCCGCGACTCGACCCAGGATAAGCGGAAGACAATGGATAGATGGATGGAAAAAGGAAAGTTTTAAGATTAGTCTTAAAAGTAGACAGGGTGTCTGCCTGACGGACCAAAACTGGGAGTTGGTTCCGCAGTAGAAGAGCCTGATAGCTAAAAGATCTGCCTCCCATTCTTCTTTTAGAGACTTTAGGAACCACCAGAAGACCTGCAGTCTGAGAGCAAAGTGCTCTATTAGGAACATAAGGGGTAACCAGAGCTCTGATATATGATGGAGCTTGATTATTAAGGGCTTTATATGTTAGAGGAAGAATTTTAAATTCTATTTTTGATTGAACAGTAAGCCAGTGAAGGAAGGCTAAAATTGGAGAAATATGATCCCTCTTGTTGATTTTCATCATAACTCCTGCAGCATTTTGGATCAGTTGAAGACTTTAAACTGCATTTTGTGGACTTCCTGATAGTAGTAAAGAATTTCAATAGTCCAGCCTTGAAGTAACAAATGCATGGACTAGTTTTTCAGCAGTGCTCCTGGACAGAATGTTTCTAATTTAGAAGGTGAAAAAAGGAAACTCTGGAAACCTTTTTAATATGGGATTTCAATGACCTGTCTTGGTCAAAAATAGCACCAAGATTTTTTACTTTATTACCAGATGCCACGTGTGGAATATTGCTAAAGTAATATGTAACCCGCCTGGTTAAAAGGTTAAAATAAAATTTATTTGGTTTAAAACGGGTTGGTTTACGTTTTCTATACAAACCGTCTTTCATTTTGAAAACCGGAAGTTATCGTGACTGTAACAGGAAGTGATAAGTAGGAAGAGAGATAGCGTTTTTCCCTCGCTCACTGATGCACAGAGCGCAAGTCTACTCGTGTTGGTTGAAAAAAAAAAGAAAGAAAAGAGTACGAAGAGCGTTGAAGAAACACGTTTATTGCTGTTTTTCCTTTTTGATGTTAAACTTCTTGGTAAGCTGGCACACACATGTTCTCATTTAATGTGTTGGAACTGCTCCTAGCAGATAAGCTAACTCATTGTTTCGGTTTTTGCACATTTTCAGTTTTTGAAAGAATGTTTTGTGTTTAAAAAGCATTTATTTTTTTTTATTTTTTTTTTTGGTGTCTGTGTGTGGCGAGTGGGGCACAAGGGAGGGATGGTGTGAATGAGTGTTTTTTTTTTTTTTTTTTTTTTTTTTTTTTTCCAGGTTTGGGTTCGGTCCGCTCCCTCTCCCAAGATCATCTCAAGTCTCCGCTAGGTGCGGAGCCCATCCCCCCACGTCCTGCCCTCCTCCGCTGCGTTGGCGGGCGCCTTGACCCTCTGGCGCGTTGACGGTCCTCGGGTTTGGGGCGGGTTCCCGGGTGGGCGCCGGCCCACTCCCGGCGGTGGCTTCGCGGGGCCTGGCCCCCCGGGGGGCGGCCGGGGCCCCTGCCGCGGGGGCGGGGCGCCCCTGGGGCCTCTGGCCCCCGGGGCCCATGGCCAGGGCCACTTCAGCGGGGCCGGCTGCCGGCGGAGCCCACGGGCTCGTCCCCGCGGCTCTTGGGGGCATCGGCATTGCGGTGGCTGGGGGATTTCCTCGGGGTCGTCTCTCCTCTTTCCTCAGGGGGGGGTTGTACATTTCCTGTGAAGGCCCCTCTCGGGTGCACTGCTTTGGGGGCCTCTTTGGGAGTCCGGGGTTATGGGTCCCCTGACCCCTGCCTCTGTGCTCGGGGAAGGTGGGTCTTCGGTTCTCCACAATCACTATCAAGCCATTTCCTTCTGGATAATTTTCACCTAAACTAGTGCACTCTCACAATCTCCCACAGGTGCTGGGTCCCAGGTATTAAATGTTCACTTATATACAGAAAGGCTATAATTTATTTACTTTCTTTTACCTTTTTTTTTTTTTAGGTATCACATTACACATGTCAGCTTAAATAATAATACATATGATTTAGCAGTGGTATCAAGGTGTTACACGATTGTATCTGTTGCTTTATGTCTGTTGGTTGTGCTGTTCTTTTTGTGTCTCTTTCCAGGTGATGGAGCAGACAGAGGAAGTTTTATCATTCTCTTCCTTTTATCTCTTCTTTCTTTCACCTCTTCTTTCTCTTTTTTTTTCTCTTCTTGTTTTTCTTTTACTCTCCTACTTTCCCATTGTAGTGTCCATATAATTTGAAATTCTCCCTGCAGGAATCACAATAAAGCTATTTACACGCACAAATCAAGCGGAGCATTATGGCGAAAGCTGTTTGCTCCACTTGTGAAAGTAAAATCTGTCGAGCTCTATTTGGCATTAAGATATCAATTTTTATTGCCACATTGCTAGACAGGACACTGGGGGAAAAAAAAAAAAAAAAAAAAAAAAAAGCATTTATTTGATAATTTAACAAGTACATTCATAGTGATAAGCACTGTATAAATAAAAAGTGGAGCAAAAGAGGTTAAAACTTTAAAGGCACTAGTCACACTTGCAAATTGTGACTGCAGCCAAAATACAAAGGTATTTTGGGATAAATTTGTAATTTTAAGTTATTTAAAATAGAAACAAAACAGTGAAGCTGTGATTTGTGTTACATTTTGTTTACTTATAATCTAAAATCCTCTTTAGAAGTGTTTTCATAAGAACTGTTGGTTACACATTATACTGTAAAAAGTAATGTGTTCGCCATATGTAAGTGAATTTATTGGTAAAATGTTGTATTTCATTTTATTGTACATTTTATTTGTTAAAATTACATTTTGGCAACAATGGGGATTATATTTTGGAAATAACTCTAGTTAACCTTTAACTCCTGTTGGTTATTATTCCAACTGAGAATTTGAATTTCTGTTGTACAACACATTTAAATGATTATTTAATCATTTTTCTGAGCTTAAAGCAATTGCATATTGGAAAATTGGGACTATAAAACCTGTTTTGTTAATACAGGTCAGGTCTTTTGACTACGGTGAAATTGATGATTCCAGCCTTAATGTCCAACGAGGTTGATGAAAACTGATCCATTGATGGCGAGCCTTCCCAGTCAGATTGTGAGCTCTACCACATCATTCACCAGATTCTGTGGTAGGATTCTGTCAGTTCGTTGACAGACATCAAGAGAACCTACTTTGGATACAATCCCTGACTTGACTTATTCCCCTGACTTAGTAACTGACTAACGAACTTGAACAATTATTGAAGTTTGAAGCTACAAATTCCGCAAGAACATTCTTCATATTGTTGTTTTTGTATTGTGCACTTTTAAATATCTATTACTAAAGGTACATTTAACTACAAATACCTGTGTCCATCACTTATTGCTATCTTCTCAGCTCCTATGATCCAACCCATGATAAGCGTAAGACGATGGATAGATGGAAGGAAAAAGGAAAGTTTTAAGATTAGCCATAAAAGTACACAGGGTGTCTGCCTCACGGACCAAAACTGGGAGTTGGTTCCACAGGAGAGGAGCCTGATAGCTGAAGGATCTAACTCCCAGTCTAGGAGTGCTGCCCAACACGTTCGTGTGTATAGGCCGGTGGACAGGCAGGGGAAATGCGTGACAGCTTCTGCGGTGGCTGGCGACCGGCGGTGCGTGAACCCCGCGGTGGCCAATAGGTCCCAATAGGTCCGAGCGGCGCTTGGCTGCGAGGGCCGATAGACGCCGCTTGCGGCTTTAATTATTATTATTCTGCCCCCCTAAAGAGGGGCCTTTTTGGGGGCTTTATCATATTCAAAAACTCACCAAACTTGGCAGATTAATGGTGACTCTTTAAAAATTTTGTATTTTAAGGTCGTCAAAAAAATCTAAAGAAAAATGCCTCAAAAGCGCCACCTACAAATTTTCAAAGGACCCTTTGTTATTCACTTACTTCATCATAGAGACATGAAATTTGGTACAGTTGTAGAGCTCAACAAGACGCTCAGAATTTACAGTTAAGGTCATAGTGCAAGTATCACAGGAAGTTGGCCATTTTCGACTGAAGTCTGATTTTGACCTCAATTTTGACATTTACAGCATTGGTATTTGATCGAACTCCTTCCAGATATTTCGAGTGATGGGCTTGAAACTCGGTCAGTCTGATCATAGGGCATGCCCAATTAAAAGTTATCAAAACGGTGAGTTTTGAGCATGCTGAAGGGGGGTTAGCAGGGGTCAAAGTTCACCTACTCGCCATGAAACACAAAACTGTTATATTCCATACACAAAAACTCACAGAGCCACCAAACTTTCAGTAGTTGATCACTGTAACAAACAGCCGTTTGTTACAGCTAAGAATAAACACTTAACTTTGTATTTAAGCACTTTATTTAGCACTTTAGATAGCATACAGCACTTTAGAGATGCATATTTGCACATTTAAGAAATAATTGCACACAGTTACTTTTATACTTTTATACTATACAGTTACTTTTTTAAGTGTTTATTGAATGCATTTCCTTTTGCCTGGTTTTTGATCCAGTGGCACTGCAGCACTTTAGTAGAGTGGTTGGGCCTTGGAGAAGAAGGGTGACAAAAATTAAAATTTTAACATGTGTGCAATATCTATTTTGCCCTTAGTGTTTTATCAGGAAGTGTGTAAGTGAAATGTTTGGTTTGTACTCACCTTGTCCTTGTGTCCAGGTCCATCCCCTAAAAGAGGCCTGGGCTGAAACGACTGCCTTTAGAAGGTTGGGCTGGACCAAGGCAGGGGAATGTATAGGGGAGCCAGGTTTAGCTTTTTATATGGATTATAAAGTTTCTATTTATCTTTGGTGTTTGGTTAAGGATTTTATGTAGATAGCTTGGGGTTTTACATGGTTTATGGTTGTTGTTATGGTTTATAGAGGGTTTTAGATAGTTTTAGGAAGTCATCTTTAAATGTACACCCCTGGGAGAGTTTTATGGTTTTAACCAGTTAGTCAGACAGTATTTAAAGGCGCCTGTTTCATCACTTACGGTGCTGCTGCCGGAGAAGACACATTGCTCCCTTAACCTCCTTTGCACTATGTAAATAGGTATAAACAAATAATTAAAAATGTGGACCACAACATCTCTGCCTCTGCATCAATCCTTCCACACCCCACGTACTCCAACCGCTTAAGGCCAGCCATGTGACAATCACCATCAGGTCTCCTACAATATCTAATAGTCAAATGATGACATCGCTTAGGCCACGTCCCCTGACAACAGGAAGTGTCATGTTTTGCTGTAAACGGTCGCTATGTTACCCCTCTGAGCTAATCAACATGAAACTATGTCCAGAGACAGAAGACATGTTGGTGTGTTGTGGATTCCAGGCCCAGGTGGATTTGATGCAGCAGGGTGGCATGGCGGCATAGGGATGTCACCTCAAACGCCGCTGCAATATGTCCAGAATTCCATAGGATATTGACAAATTTAATGAAAAGTAACTTAAAATTACCTTAAAAGGACAGCATTTTGAAAAGTCAAAAGGCTTATTTAATGCTGTGAGAACATCGCTTCTATTCGGCTGCAAAATCAACAAAAACACAATTATCTTTTAAGCTATAAGACCACCACGCCCCCTGACAAAAGGAAGTGTCATGTTTTGCTGTAAATGGTGGCTATATTACCCCTCTAAACAAATCAACATGAAACTGTGTCCAGAGACAGAAGACATGCTGGTGTGTTGTGGATTCCAGAACCAACTGATGCAGCAGGGTGGCGTGGCGGTGTGGGGATATCACCTCAAACGCCGCTGCCATATGTCCAGAATTCCATAGGATATTGACAAATTTAATGAAAAGTAACTTAAAATTACCTTAAAAGGACAAAATTTTGAAAAGTCAAAAGGTTTATTTAATGCTTTGAGAACATCTCTTCTATTCGGCTACAAAATCAACAAAAACAGAATTATTTTTTAAGCTATAAGACCACCACGCCCCCTGACAACAGGAAGTGTCACATTTTGCTGTAAACGGTCGCTATGTTATCCCTCTGAGTAAATCAACATGAAACTGTGTCCAGAGACAGAAGACATGTTGGTGTGTTGTGGATTCCAGCCCCAAGTGATTTTGATGGAGCAGGGAGGTGTGGTGGCGTGGCGAAGTCACCTCAAACGCCACTGCCATACGTTTGGCTCTGAATTCCACAGTTTTGGGCCGAGCTACTTAAAACTCACTTGGATGCATTCTTGTGTACCCCCTGACAGGAATCCATAACAAACTTTGGTGGGCGTGACCTAACTTCTCTGTAGCGCCCCCTAGAATATTTTAAATGATCAGCCCCTATCCATGCTTTAAGCTAGAATTATGAAAGTTGGTACACAATATACACATGTGGAATATTGCTTAGCAATATTACAATTGCTAAAGTGTTACTTTTACATTATCACTTTTGGGTGTGTATCCACCAATTTAACCATCAAAGTTTCATAAAAGCTGTCTTAATGCAAGAAACAAAACCCTTAAACACATGAAATAACTTTTAACTTTAAATAACTAAAGAGGTTTTATTAACTTTTCACATGAAGCTGGATTAACAGCTAGTAAGATACCTTTGATTAAATTGGTATACTAATGTTTAAACCAGGGGTGTCAAACGTAAGGCCAGCGGGCCAGATCAGGCCCGGCGAACGATTTAGTCCGGTCCGGTGGCCAAATGCATTATCATTATCCAACGGCTGTATCTCCTCGCTGCATCAATCGATCTGCACCAGATTTTTTGTGAGTCGTGGGGGAGCGCTGCCCAACACGTTTGTTTGTATCGCTCAGTGGGGAAAGCGGGGAAAATGCATGAAAGCTTATGTGGTGGCTGGTAGCCGGCGGTGCGCGAATCCCTGCGGTGGCCTATAGGCCAGAGCGGCGCTTGGCTGCGAGGGCCGATCGACCCCGCTTGCGACTTTAATTTTTCTTACCTTCTCTTTCAAGGTATTCTTTCTGGGGTTAACTAGGACACACTGTTGTTATACTCATATTACTAACCTTTAAAAAATCCAAGAACTCTCTTGAGCATGTAGAGTCTCCTGTTTGTTACACTTTAACTTCAACATAGATCAACAGCTAGATTGTTAAAATCTAGAGACAATTGGGTGTTCCAACAGGACAACGATCCCATACATATATTAAAACTAGCTTTGAAAAGGGTCAATTGGGTTAACATTAAGTATTTTTATTGGCTTCAACCCTTTTTAAAAAAATTTTATGACAAAACTTGGATCCATTCAGGAAAACCATTGATGGCTATAACAATGTTTTGTTTCTATGCAGCTTGCCAATGGACAGTTATCCCAGTCTTGGTGGTAAACTACATTTATCTGAACCTACTTCAATAATTTAGACCCTTTGTGGTTTACAAAATCGACAACATATTCAATGTACTTGTGCACCCAATTCTGATTTTTAAAATCTATTGTATGTTGTACCATGATTCCAGCCTCAAAAAACAATGTCACAAATAAATATTTTAAAGTGCCAGGATCATGGAAAATGCATGCACGATATGTAGTGCCTAAAATGTTTCTGTTTGCACTCACTTGCTTTTGCGCAGAGCATGGTCCACACTGTGACCCCGGTACTTCTTGTAGTAGTCAATGAAAGAGAAAGGTAGGTTAATGTTCAGAGGGTTGGTTCTCTCAGGAGCTGCTGCTCTTTTCCGAGACTCAAATGCAATCATCAGGTCCACCCAGGCAGCTGGCCTCTTTATTTTAAATTGGTCAATAAAATCTTGGCCAAAGATCTTACACAGCAACTTCTCAAATTCATAATCAACTCCGATAGAGCCATAAGGTCCACCTAAGAAATAAAGATGGGGCTGTATAAGTGAATTAAACAACAATAAAAATAATGTTTGTCTGCAAAAATATTACCTTGAAGACAATTACCTGATGCCTTGTATAGCTCTTTTAGATGTCCTTCTGGAAGACGAATCTGATGGACTGTCAGGTCCACTGTTCCTCCACCACAGTCCATTACCACATAACGGTCACCTGTAAAGAGAACAAATAAAAATAAACACTAAACAGCAAAACAAAGGCATGCATATAGTTGATGCCCACCAAAATCTTTCCTCATCCTACATACGACTGCTTTACGACAAGCACTCAGTTCTCAGTTGAGAAGACTCTGTGGAAACTCCTGCTGTTTGCCATCTTCTTAACTGAAATATTACATTGCAAGCAATCAAAAATAAGTAAGAGCTCAAGATGGTGAAAAACAGCTGTATATTTGGATAAAGTCCAAACATGGAGTGACTAAATACAATGACTAACATGCAATCATTCTATTTATCAAGGTGGATTGCTCACAAAAATAATTAAAAAATAATTAAAATATACCAGCATGTCTTCAAACAGATCAACAACAGATTTATTAAGCTAACATATTTTGAGTTATCTCACAGGTTGATTTTTTAAAGGGTAACTCACCCCAAATCAAGTTTCATTTTACTAATAAACTGTTAACATGGTTGTCTTTTAGTGTTGCCTACATATCCTGGTCATTATTTGTACACATTTTTGCATATTTGGTAAAATCCTGCTTTTGTGTACTATTGGCTTAAAAGTTTCTGTGATACCACTTGGAAAAACTGACGTGTCTCTAGCTTTGATGCTGTGGGGTATAAAAGCAGCTCTGTCTTGTGCCTCCACAGCAAGCAGGAATTTGAATAAAGAGTTTTGCTAACCTATCGATTTTCAGGGTAGCTATTTATTAGCTTAGCATTTATTTATTTTATGTAGCATTTACTTAACTTCTGCTTGCCAACTTTGTCATTGTAAAATCTACTTGAATGCAATTTGTCCCCTGCCTTTAACCCATCCTTTAGGGAGCAGTTGGCTGCCACTGGGATTAAGGCAAGGCAAGGCAAGTTTACTTATAAAGCACTTTTCAGTAACAAGACAATTCAAAATACGGTATATCAAAAGAAACTATTACAGAGGAAGGTACATCGAATGGAATGGTAACAACCTTCAACACTAATATT
Organism: Fundulus heteroclitus; assembly: GCF_011125445.2. Classification (NCBI taxonomy): domain Eukaryota; kingdom Metazoa; phylum Chordata; class Actinopteri; order Cyprinodontiformes; family Fundulidae; genus Fundulus; species Fundulus heteroclitus. The sequence continues at coordinate 569,863 of NW_023396781.1, read as the reverse complement.
CAAAGAAATGAAAAAATAAGTAAATCCCTGGGAGCAGCTCATGCAAAATTGTTTTGCCTAACTTTCCTGAAAATTGCAACTGGTGCGCTGGCAGGCCTTGGTGCCTGTCAAGCTGGGGATGGGGGGGGGAGGGTATGGACATTAACATTTCATGGCGGATGTTCTCCCCTTCAGGGGGTGCATTCTACTTGTGGGGAGGGGGCGTAGGGTGAACTCAGCCAGGGTGTCTATTGTCATATATTGTGTGAGTGCTGTTTGAATGTTAGTGTTGGGAGGGTTTGATTAAATTTTTCTTTCGTCGGTGGGGGTGGGGTTGTGGGAGGGGGTTGCTGTTAAGGGTGGCTTACGGTGCTGGTTCTATCCAGGGAAATGGGTGCGGCTAGCGAGGCCTCCCTCTCCGGGTTGGTTTTTGGAGAACTGCGGTGCCTACTGGAGTCAGCGGGGGGCTGATATTCTGGGTATGTTGCTCCCCAGTCATTCCTCAGCATCCCTAGACACCTCCCTGGTGCGCTGGGCACCCCCCTTTTTGCCCTTCCCAGTTTTAAATGTGCTCGGGTGGGTGCCGGCTCACTCATTGTGGCTTGCTTCACGGGGCCTTGGCCCCTGTGGCTCTGTCAGGGCCCCCACCGGGGTGGAGAGCCTCTGGGCCTCGGGTCTCCGGGCCCATGGCTTGATCTGCTCCGGCGTAGCTGGCTGCCGGCAGAGCCCACGGGCTTATCACTGTGGCTCCTGGGGGCTTCGGCATTGTGGCCGGGGTGTTTCCTGGGGCTCCTCTCTACTCTTCCCTGTGTTGGTCTGTCTTGGGCACCTTTGTTCTGGGGGTTCCTTCGGTCATCTGGAGTTCTTGTTCCTTTGGCATCTGCCTCAGTGCTCTGGGGGGAAGATCTTAGGCTCATCAAAACCACTATTGAGCATTTTTTATATGGATAGAACTTACATACACAAGAGCACTCCCACAAACACCTAAAGGGGTTGAATTCAGGTACTTACAGGTTCACTTCTATACAGAAAACCCCTATTATTATCTTTAGCTGTCCTTTTATAAATTTAATATTAAATAGTACTGTATATTCTTCAGTGATGATATCAAGGCTTTGATTGTTAGTACCTTTTATACTTTATCAGTTGGTTTTGCTGATCTTTTTTTGTCTCTTTGCAGGTGTAGAAGCAGACTCAGAGGATGTTTATTGCCCTCTCCATTTCCTCTCCTCTTTTCTTTCACCTTTGCTACCTTATAACATTTTATCTCTTCTGTTTCTCTCCTGTTTCCCCCTCCAACAATCCCGTTTCTGTGTCCACTGATCATGAAATCATACCTATGGTGAAAGCAGTAAGGCTCCACTTGTGAAAGTAAAATCTATTGGGCTATTCTTGGCATTAAGACACCAATTCTTAATGCTACATTGCCACACAGGAGACAAAAAACAACAACAACTAAAATAGACTTTTCTGAAAACTACAACTAAAATATAAAGCGTAAAATTGGTGGAAATAACTATTACATTCTGGTGTGATAGTAACAAACTTCAATACTAACATTTATGAAAGTAAAAATAAAATAAGTAAATCCTCTGGATTTGCTGATCTTAAACAGTTTTGTCCAACTTTCCTGAAAACTACAACTAAAATATGTTTCTATTCATAGATTGTTTATTTTTACATATCATCCAAACTATAAATTATGGATCTGGTCAGGTGGATCAAGTTTTCTCAACAAGACTGGGTGAAGGAGAGCCCCTGTACCTGATGGGACATGTACAGCTGAACACACGATGGGAGGAGGATCATGTGTCTGTCCATTTTGTCTGTCAAGTGATGTTAAAAATCTGTTTAAAATTGGATTTATGGCAACAGGATTTCTGCTTTATGGAGCTGGCGGTTAGCTGGAGTATCGAGAAATTGTCAAAACGTCGGCAGCTTTTTCGGACCATGTCAAGGCTGCCTGAACACACACACACACACACACAACCACACACACACACACACACACACACACACACACACACACACACACACACACACACACACACAAATACACTGAAACACAGGCACACACACACATACTGCATCTACTGTGTTTCTTCCCTTACTATGCTGCTTTCTGTTTTAGTTGTAGTGTCAGAAAGGAGCTTTTTAACAACCTTGGTGACCTCAGCACCAGAGATGGGAGAACCTAACCCAGAGTCCCCAGGCTCTGCTTCCGCAATGGAAGAGGTGTTGGTGGGATTAAGGAGGTCTTGGAAGTATTCCGCCCACCGACGCACGACGTCCCGAGTCGAGGTCAGCAGCACACCACTCCCACTATAAACAGTGTTAGTACTGCACTGCTTCCCCCTCCCAAGACGCCGAATGGTGGACCAGAATCGCTTCAAAGCCGTACAAAAGTCTTTCTCCATGGCCCCTCCGAACTCTTCCCACATCCGAGTTTTTGCCTCACTGACCAGCCGAGCCGCCTGCTGCTTTGACCGCCGGTACACATCAGCTGCTTCCGGAGTCCCACAGGCCAATAAAGCCCAATAGGACTCCTTCTTCAGCTTGACGGCTTCCCTTACCGCTGGTGTCCACCAGCGTGTTTGAGGCTTGCTGCCGCGACATGCACCGACAACCTTGCGGCCACAGCTCCGACTAGCCACCTCAACAATACAGGCACGGAACATGGTCCACTCGGACTCAATGTCCCCCGCCTCCCTCGGGACGTGTTCAAAGCTCTCCCAGAGGTGGGAGTTAAAGCTCCGTCTAACGGGGGACTCCGCCAGACGTTCCCAGCAAACCCTCACAACACGTTTGGGCCTGCCAGGTCTGACCGGCTTCCTCCCCCACCATCGGAGCCAACTCACCACCAGGTAGTGGTCGGTGGAGAGCTCCGTCCCTCTCTTCACCCGAGTGTCCAAGACATGTAGCCGCAGGTCAGATGAAATGACAACAAAGTACGGCCACCGAGATGAGGGGGCATCACGTATGCCCACTCCAGCTCAGCGCCTCTCTCCAGGGGCAACTCCAGAGTGGAAGAATGTCCAACCCCTCTCAAGGAGACTGGTTCCAGAGCCATGCGTCGAGGTGAGTCTGACTATCTCTAGTTGGAACCTCTCAACCTCGCGCACTAACTCAGGCTCCTTCCCCACCAGAGAGGTGACATTCCACGTCCCAAGAGCCAGCTTCTGCAGCCGAGGAACGGTACGCCAAGGTCCCCGCACTCAACTGCCACCCATTGTACAATGCACCCGACCCTTTTGGCCCTTCCGACAGGTGGAGGGCCCATTGGAAGGGATAAATAAACTTGCCTTACTTAAAATACCTTTGTCCAACTTTTCTATTTATTTGGCTAGGATATAAAATGGTTAAATGCAGAATAAAATGCAAGCAAGGCAAGGGAAGACAAGTTTATTCTTGTCTTCCCTTGAATCACTTTGAATCATCTTGTTACTAAAAAGTGCTGTACATGAACAGAAAAACCTTACAAAGGAAAATAAAACCTAGGAAAATAAAACATTACATTAACAAAGGAATAAGATAATAAAATCCTTGACCAGACTTTTTTAGTTTCACTGTAACAAGTTTCATCACTAATATTCAAAGCTTAATTGTTTATATTCATATAATAATAATAACAAACATACAGAAAGAATAAAATCACAATACATTAAAATCACAAGAGAGGAAATGAGTGCCATGATTTAGGTTTTTGTTTGTTTGTTTTGGACTTTTACAAACTTTTTTTAGTCTCATCCCTTTCACCTCTCAGCCAACAGCCACCATCCTATCAGCTCTCTCCACTCCTCAGCCACCATTTATCATCCAATCAGCTCAGTCTCCTTCCAGCCAGGACTTTGCTTTTGATCAGCTCCACCTGCTGCCGCTAATTTCAGTCAACTTTGCTCACCTGTTCACCTGCCTACATATACCTTCATCTTTCATCCACTCTGTGCCAGAATGTCTCGTTTTGTCTAATATGCTCAGCCTCTACCAATCCATGTGTGCTCAGCCAGCTGGAATCTTCAGTTTCATTTGTGTTTTAAGCCTTCGCTGTCTAATGCTGCCAGTATCTGCGTGCTGGACAAGTCTGGCTGTTTCCTATGAGTACCAGCTGCTTGCTCTGCCCATTCTGGTGGTTCCTCGGTACACATCGCATGTTCTGGTCAGCCCCTGCTTTCATCATCTGGTTTGTCTGGTCACTGCCTACAACCCCTGCTCAGTGTGGTTCTGCTTGCCTGCCTCACCTGCCACTACTCTTCCTATCCAGTCTGTTTTTGCCTGCCTGTCTTGTTTACCATTATTCATCCCTGCAATAAACTTAAAAAAATAAATAAAACGTAACTGTGTTCGGCTGAATATCAGGTTCACCAGCATTACTCATTACAATGAGTTAAAGGAGTGTGTGTGTTTATAGCAGAGGTGGATCACAACACATTCATCAGGGGCTTAGCCCACAAAATATTTCATCATTACAAGGGTGATTTGGGACACAAATAACACCAATATATACCAATAGTATATTAATATGTAGTTGTTTCAATCCTAGATTTCTCTTCAGTACAGTTGCTAAACTTACCCAGAGTCATAGCTCTGTTGATCCATCCATTCCCTTAGCTGTTAGCAGTAATGACTTAATCGGATTCTTCATAAATAAAATTGATTCCATTAAAAATAAAATAATTGGCATCCTCCTAAACATGATTACCTCATCCTCAGTAAGTGAGGCAGCGTTGGAGTTAGCGGGTTTAACAGTTCAAACTTCTAAACAGTTTTAACTGTTTAGAAGCAGTAGAGCTTTCTGAGCTATCTATAATTTTATCTCCATCTACCTTCTACTTGTATGTTAGACCAAATCCCAACCAAGTTATTTAAGGAGGTATTCCCTTTGATCAGTGCCCCTATTTTAGACATTATTAATATATCCTTATTAAATGGATATGTACCACAGGCTTTTAAAGTAGCTGTTATTAAGCCTTTACTTAAGAAACCATCTCTTGATCAAAATGACTCAATAAATTACAGAACTATATCTAATCTTCTTTTCCTATCTAAGATTCTTGAGAAAGTAGTTGCTAATCAACTATATGAACATTTACAAAGTAATGACCTATTTGAAGAGTTTCATCCAAGCTTCAGAGCTCATCATAGCACTGAAACACAGAGTTGTGTCTTGTGTCTGTACTTGTCCTGTTAGATGTCAGTGTTGCATTTGATACAGTTGGGCTGCACAGTGGTGGAGTGGGTAGCACTGTGTCCTTGTAGCAAGAAGGTTCAGGGTTCAAATCCAACCCTGGGTCTTTCTGCATGGAGTTTGCATGTTCTCCCTGTGCATGCATGGCTTCTCTCTGGGTATTCCGGCTTCCTGCCACAGTCCAAAAACATGACTGTTAGGTTAATTGGTCTCTCTAAATTAAATTGTCCTGTGTGCGTGAATGGTTGTTTGTCCTGTTTGTCTCTGTGTTGCCCTGTGACCTGTCCAGGGTGAACCCCGCCTCTCGCCCGGTGAACGCTGGAGATAGGCACCAGCAACCCCCGCGACCCCATGAGGGATTAAGCGGGTCAGAAAATGGATGGATGGATGGATGATCACAACATTCTCCTAGAAAGACTTGAACGTACTGTAGGGATTAAGGGGAAAATAATTAGGCGGGTTTAAATCATATCTGTCTGACAGATTCCAGTTTGTTCATGTTAATAATAAATCTTCAAACTCTAGGGTCACTTGTGGAGTACCACAGGCTTCAGTCCTTGGGGCAGTTCTCTTTACAATATATTTGCTATATATATCACTATATTTTAGATCTGCATATATTTATGTTTCTTGTGTGGAATGTTTATATATATATATATATATATATATAGTTTTGTATATCTGGAGTGTGTAATGAAAGTAATTTAATTCTGGGATAATTAAAGTATTTCTGATTCGGATAGGCAAAATTATCAGACAGCATGGGATTAATTTCCACTGTTATGTTGATGACACTCAGTTATATTTATCCATAAATCCTTATGAATCCAATCCAAGACTCCTCAAAAAATAAATTTCTTAATAAATCACTTAATCTGGATAGCATTAAATCGGCCTCTGGTTATATAGTAAAAAAATATTTGTGTTATTTTTGACCAAGACATGTCATTTAAATCTCATATTAAACAGTTTCCTTTTTTCACCTCTGGAATATTACCAAAATTTGAAATATTCTGTCCAGGGATGATGCTGAAAAACTAGTCCATGCATTTGTTACTTAAAGGCTGTACTATTGTAATTCTTTACTTTTTTTTAACTTTTTTTTTTACATTTTGTTTTGTTTGATTTCAGAGCAACAAATTTATCCTTTTGATAAATCACGTGGATTGAAGAAATCAGAAGTTCAATAATATCAGCTGAAAAGCCAAATGAAATACAAATATTACAGACAAAAAGGCCTATTTCATTTAAATGCAACATGCCTCGGATGTATAGAAAAACTACTTCCGAATTACTCTTCTTGTTTCAGGGATGTAGCCACAGAGACACACTCAGCAGAAGGAAATAAGCACACCCAAATAAGCCTGTTATCTCCCAGTTCAACGCTGTCATTCTAGCGGCTAGCACACCCATTTAAATTATTTAAAATTTTTGGGTTTTTGTATTTTAAAAGGAACAATAAGGAAAATTTCATTCTTTTATATAGAAAGAACTAAAAATTTGTGATGTGAAGAACTAAAGGTTTTATTTCAGATAGACTATGTTATGACCTAACACCGCATCTCTCTGTGTTGTTCTCCAGTCTCTTGTTTTACATACCCGGGCCGGCTGCGCGTGCATGTACGTATGTACACGTAGGTGCATGTGAACAGCTGCCACTCAGGGCATGGCCACCCCCTGACCTAAAATACCACCGTCAGAGCAGTGCAGCATTGAAGCAACATGTCGGGTTTTAAATGTGATGTTAGTTCTGAATAATTTTAGAACCTGGTAAATTTAAATCAAAGAATTTATATTAAACCATGATTTTGTATAAATATACTGAATTGCATTGGCTCTTAATAATAATCCTTACACTTTTACAGGAGAAATAAGAAAATAAAAAATAACGTCTTTTAAGGTGTTATGCTATAATAATATGGGACGTTGAACCTTCAATGATGTAATTTTATATCAACCATAAAACATGATAGTCAACTAAAAAATGGAAAAGAGGGGTAATAAATATACAGAATTAAATCATGACTTAGTAATTCATTTAAATAGTTATATTTAAAAAGTGTTAGTTTCACTAAAGAATGAACATGCTTTCTTAAATTTAATTGTATAGAATGCAGCAGAAACAGCAAGCAAAGTAACCCTGAAAGAAAAGATAGTTAAAACAGGTGCAAGAAATGGAAAACACTACCTTCTTCCAGCTCCGACCAAAGCTCCCCTACGACATTTTCCACCAAAAAGGTGCGGCTCTGTCGATTGCGCCGTACATGCTCCTTAGCTGGTTGTTAACAGAGAGAAAATTTTGGAATGAGTGTCAGGATAGCATGAAGCTCTGCTGAGTGAGTCTGTTTAAATTGACTACAGTCTATAGGCAAGCAGCAAGCAGAGGTGAACATATTCATAAGTCTATGTATGACAGAAAGTAAAATGAAAAGTAATGGGCGTGCTTCGGTGGCGCAGTGGTTAGCACACACTGATTATTATTCTATTCAGTGTATATTAACATTTGCTTTACACAATGCTAAAATCCCTTTCCATTTAGCATTCATGTGTTGAATTTTCTAAAAGCAGTAATGCATAAGAAAAACATGCATTATAAATGCAGATTGTACACAGGTACTTTTAGTTTCCTTGAGTATGCCATAAGATATCTATACACAACCTGACTGATCTATTTTTTTCTCTGGCTGAACACTGTGCAGAATGATAGTGCAAACCTATCTTTTTTACCAATATTTAAATTGAAAAGCCATGAAATAAAACCATTTGAGGTCAAACAATTAAAAATGGCAAAAACATATTCTAGGCCTTTTTAAGTTCCTTGAAACATAATTTCATCAGCAGAACCACCTAACCGTATCAACTAATGCTGTATCAAAGTTTGTCCCCCTTTTAACTTCCTCAGTATCGCAGAAATACCCAGCAGAGCTCAGCGATGGTATTTCTTCCCTTTCACAAATTTATGCTTTGGTTGAATGTGTCACTTCCTCATTGCGTTTTGCATCAGACAACGTAGCTCCCTTGAAAAGGAATTTAAATATTCACAGGAAGCTGACTCCCTCGTTTAATTTAGAGCTGCGTTCTTTGAAGCACAATGTTAGGAAACTGGAGAGAAAATGACGCTCTACACACCTAGAGGAATGTTACCTAATCTGGAAAATCAGTCTACTGTTGTATAAAAAACCCTTCAGAGTTAGAGTTGCATATTTCTCATCATTAATAGAGAATAATAATAATAATCCTAAATTTCTCTTTAGTACAGTAGCCAGACTTACACAAAGTCAGACCTCTGTTGATCCATCCATTCCCTTAGCTCTCAGCAGTAATGACTTTATGGGATTCTTCATAAAGGAAGTTGATTCTATTAAAATAAAATCATCGGCATCCTCCCAAACATGATTACTTCATCCTCAATAAGTTAGACAGTGTTGGAGGAATCTTTAAAACATGCACAGTGTCTGAACTGTTTAGAAGCAGTAGAGCTTTCTGAGCTTTCTAAAATTTTAGCTTCATCTAAACCTTCTACCTGAATGTTAGACCCGATCCCAACCAAGTTGTTTAAGGAGATATTCCCTCTGATCAGTGGCACTATTTTAGACATGATTAATCTATCTTTGGTAAATTGATATGTACCACAGGCTTTTAAAGTAGCTGTTATTAAGCCTTTACTTAAGAAACCATCTCTTGATCAAGATGAGTTAGTAAATTACAGACCTATGTAATCTTCTTTTCTTATCTAAAATTCTTGAGAAAGTAGTTGCTAATCAACTTTGTGAACATTTACAAAGTAATGACCTACTTGAAGAGTTTCAGTCAGGCTTCAGAGCTCATCACACCACTGAAACAGCTCTGGTGAAGGTCACTAATGATATTCTCATGGCCTCATATAATGGACTTGTGTCTATACTTGTCCTGTTAGATCTCAGTGCTGCATTTGACACAGTTGATCACAATATTCTCTTACAAAGACTTGAGCATACTGTAGGGATTAATGGGAAAGAATTAGGCTGGTTTAAATCTTATCTGTCGGACAGATTCCAGTTTGTTCATGTTAATAATAAATCTTCCTCAAACTCTAGGGTCACCTGTGGAGTACCACCAGGTTCAGTCCTTGGACCAATTCTCTTTACTATATATATGCTTCCGATCGGCAAATTATCAGACAGCATGGGATTAATTTCCACTGTTATGCTGATGACACTCCATAACTGATGAATCCAATCAGTTATTTCGACTGCAGTCATGTCTTGATGACATCAAAAGCTGGATGACTTTAAATTTCCTGCATCTAAATTCTGACAAGACAGAAGTTGTAATCTTCGGACCACAGTCTTCAAAAAATAAACTTCTTAATCAATCACTTAATCTGGATGGCATAAATTGGCCTCTGGTAATAAAGTAAAAGATCTTGGTGTTATTTTTGACCAAGACTTGTCATTTAAATCCCATATTAAACAGGTTTCCAGAGTTTCCTTTTTTCACCTCAGGAATATCGCCAAAATTAGAAACATTCTGTACAGGAGCGATGCTGAAAAACTAGTCCATGCATTTGTTACTTCAAGGCTGGACTATTGTAATTCTTTACTATCAGGAAGTCCACAAAATGCAGTTCAAAGTCTTGAGCTGATCCGAAATGCTGCAGCAAGAGTTCTGATGAAAATCAACAAGAGGGATCATATTTCTCCAATTTTAGCTTCCCTTCATTGGCTTCCTGTTAAATCAAGAATATAATTTAAAATTCTTCTTCTAACGTAGAAAGCCCTTAATAATCAAGCTCCATCATCTATCAGAGCTCTGATTACCCCGTTCCTAACAAAGCACTTCGCTCTCAGACTGCAGGCCTGCTGGTGGTTCCTAGAGTCTCTAAAACTAGAATGGGAGGCAGATCCTTTAGTTATAAGGCTCCTCTCCTGTGGAACCAACTCCCAGTTTTGGTCCATGAAGCGGACACCCTGTCTACTTTTAAGACTAATCTTAAAACTTTCCTTTTTGACAAAGCTTATAGTTAGAGTTTCCCTGAGCTATCTTCTCTAACCCCCAGTCGGTCGAGGCAGATGACCGTTTATACTGAGCCTGGTTCTGCTGGAGGTTTTCCTTCCCGTTAATGGGGAGTTTTTCTTTCCGCTGTTGCTTCATGCTTGCTCAGTATGAGGGATTGATGCAAAGCCATGGACAATGCAGACTACTCTCTCTGTGGCTCTATGCTTCTCCAGCAGTGAATGCTGCTTGTCGGGACTTTGATGCAATCAACTGGGTTCCCTTATATAGGACATTTTTGACCAATCTGTATAATCTCAACAAATCTGTATAATATGATTGAATTTGACTTTGTAAAATGCCTTGAGATGATATGTTTCATGAATTGGCGCTATATAAATAAAATCTTATTGAATTTAATTTAATTAAGGACAGAGGATCATTGTTTTCAAACAGATCGGAGTTTACACGTGATCACTTAGGATTCAACAGTCCCAGAAGTCCAGAACCAACTTCTAAAAGGTACAGCAATCTAGGAGAGTGGGTTTCGAGTCCCACTGTTATATGAAGAAAAAAAACATATTTTTTCATCTTCATACTGTAGAAAAGCTACCCTCTGAAAAATGATTGTGCTTTTTGTTTAGGTTTAAAGTCCGTGCAACCATCATAAATAGTCCTAAAAGCCCACAGCCAGATCAGATATTGGGTTAAGAGGGCTCCCTAGCATTCTCATAAAGAAAGCTTAAAAGCAGCCTTTCCGATAAAGACCGTATAGATAAACAAAGTTAAAGGAAACTGGCCAAACAAAAATAAGAATATAAAAAAAAAAAGGAAAAAAAGAAAGCAGAGGCGGAACTAAAAGAGGCTCAGTGCTGCGTGGGGGACGCGTTTTAAGGAAGGACTGCTCATATGTCCGTGATGAACAGGTGTTTAATGTACACTGTAAATCAACGTAAAAATATTAAAAAGGAATAAAGGTCCAAGTGTCTGCAAGATAAAGAGATGGATCCTTATGGAGCTGAATAATCACAACAGTGGGGGTTGTTAAAACCGACACCAACCCTCCCTTCTGAAGTAAGTGATGCACTTAAGATATTTAAAAAACTATATATTTCGACATTGGTTCTGAGTCGAAATGTTTAAAAATTGAAAGACCACAGATCTGTGGAAAAAAAGGCTTGTGTATGTTTGTGTGAATGTCTCGTTTGCATGTGACTAAATCTCTGTTCCTCTGTGTGAAGTAATTCAGTTTAAATCATAACTACCATGGTTTCAAAAAATTGTATTTGTGTTGAGAGGACTGCAGCTCCGAACGCAAATGCATTTGCAAGATCGCAAACATGCATGAAGGATTTAGCTAAAAGTTTGAAGGAAGGAAAAAGAGAGATTTCAATAACATAGAGTTTGGCATTTCACATTAAATGTTTGGCACAAATTAAATTGATACACAGAGAGATTAATATGGCTGAACTGAGGATAAGCTGTACATAAAGGCTCATTTGGTTTACTGTAATACAAAATTAAGCTCCTGAGGGGTTGGAGCTATATTCAGGGTATTTCACAACAAAATTGCACAGAGCTTATGTTTAACAATGGATTCATGAGAGTTAGCTGTAGGAATACCAGATTAGAGGCTTTTATATTATGATTATAGAGTTTTAGTAGAAAAGCAAACAGCAACAAAGCAGAGATCCTATCACTTGTTTTAGGCTGAGGTAATATAAAAAAATTACTGTGATTATGACAATGCTTGTAACAAAAAATATTCATCACAAACCATTTGAAAGAAGGCTTTAAATATACTTTGAGAAGCAATATATGAGAAAATATATTAGAGGAATATGAGAAATTAAGTGTGAGGCTCATGGTCTTTGACTTTACTAAATGTATAAAAACGCAGGTAGAAGGTATGCATTGGCTTTGATCAAAAATGTATGAAATTGAATATGAATTGCTTTTCTAAGGGAGATTTTTTGCAGAATTTTAATACCGCTATAGGAGGAATTTTGAGGAGCTTCATGATATAAAAAGGCCACGTTTAACACGTCATCTGTTGCATAATCATTGATGTTATCTAGTTACGTTAAGCTGAGGTGAATCTCAGAGGGACAGTTTAACCTGAAAAGAGACAAAAAGATATGATAAAACAAATTTGACCTTAAGGTAAATGTTTAGAAGTGATTATTCAGCTGGTGTGCTCTGGCCTTGTCAGGGACTGGAGCAGAAAAAGAAAATCAGATGATGTCCACAGGAGGGGGGAAAGGAAACACTTAATAAATATTGAAGGACACAAAGTGTCTGCGATCAGATCCATTAAATATAACCTGTGCATATAATAAGTACACACAAACTGTAAATACACTAAAAGGCTGACTGCTTAGAAGTTCCCTTTCTGTAGTTAGGATTTGTATTCAAGAATCAAAGAAGTAGATTGAAATGACAATCAGGTTTTTGTGTTTTATTTATAGAGTTGTGGTCTGTTAAGCATGGCGATGTTCTAGGGTGGAGTTTCCAGCTTTAGCAAAATGATGGAAGTGTCATGATTTGAGTTTTTGTTATGGTTTGAGTGTGTTTTTATGTTATCAGTCAGGGTTCTGTAAGCTTTTAGTTTAGTTTGGTTTACCTGACAGGCCACTTAACTGTCTTAGGTTGTTTTGGGCTATAGTGTGGGCTCTGGGGTTATTTGGTATTTTGATTTTGTGTATGTGATCAGTTTTATTTGCTATCTGCCATGTTTTCTGTTATTGTTTTTGTTTCTAGCTTGCTTCTGTTTTCTGTTGGGAACTCGGCACCGATGGCTGGTTTGATTGTTCTCTTTACACACCTGGGGTCCGTTCTTCATACGTTGCTTAAAACATCCAAGATCAAATGAGACATCCAAGATGATTTCATCCGGCTAATCATGATCCGGCTAATTGGGTTCTTCGAACACACATGTTGTTTATGATTATTTTGGCTGGATTCAGTTATCTGAGATAACTGCGCGTTCATGCATTTGTTTAAAAGGGGAAATGTATTGATAGTGGAAACAATGATCAGCAGTGCTGCTATTGGCTGTTCAGCATGGCCAAAGAACGCCCACAGTTTTTCTCCCAAGCAAAACACAAGTTTTTAATGGAAGGTTATGCCGAATTTCAGTCATTAATTAAAACGACAGGTAACACCTCAAAATCTGCTAAAGCCAGGAGAGAGGGCTGGCAAAAAATAGACAAATTACATGCGTAAATACTGTCCATGGTAGATGTTTCTATCACGTTCTACAGTATGAATTTTTGCATTTTAATAATTTCATATTTATTTTGTTCTTTTATGTCAGAGCCTCCACAGAAGCCACTAGAACATGGGGAAAAAAGTGAAGTACAAGAATATTCTAAAAAATGGTAGCCTTTAAGTATTAAACTGTATTTTAAAAAGCAACTTCTTCCTCTTTTTTTAAAAGCCACTGTTGTATGATGTGTTTGTCTGTTTATAACAGCCACCAATAAGAAGGCTGGGGAAAAAAACTGGTTATTTTTACTTTTGTTGCATGAGGTATGTTTCACCTTTTTTTTTTTTTTTTTTTTTTTTTTTTTTTTACAAAATGACACAGGGTGCCATCCGTTCCCTATATAAACGGCTTCTTCAACAAAAAAGTTGGATTTTAACCTGAAAAAAAAAACAAATTAAGGAGAGAAATTGAACTCCACAACGTGAAAAAGAGAAACATTGCACTAGAGATCAGGGTTGCTTCAAAAAGACCTTCAGAGTAAGTTCTAAAACACTATTTGACAGTAGTATTGCTGACTTTACATAACTATCTCTTATTGCAGACAAAATATGACTGAAATTGTGGTGTTCCACAATTCTGTTCCGTCCTCTGCCACTAGGTGGTCCAAGTGCACTGGCTGGACAGACTTCCCTATCTCCTCCGCTTATACAGCTGCGATCTAATCCTGTTTACATGAAATAAGCCTGCTCGCGAGCAGGCTTAATTTAGCGCACCTGTTGCTATGACAGCAAGTCCGGGATGAGTTTCGAAGAACCAAATGATCCAAGATCATGCCAAATTGTCAACAATGAAATCCTGCTAACTGAGTTAGCGACGCACGAAGAACAGACCCCTGCTCTGCTCCACCCCTCCTGCAATTATCTTTTACTGGCTTCACCTGGTCTCAGCTCTATATAATCCCTGTTCAGTCAGTCATCAGTGCCAGTTTGCCTGTTCTTGTTTGTTGGTGAGTCTGAGCCAGTGTCTATAGTTGCCTGTCGATCCTTTCCTTATTTGTTACAGCGTTCTGAGCCATTTTTGATTCCTGTTTACCTGACCTGACCTGCCTCTGTTCCTGTCTAGTAGTGCTTGTCTGTTCCTAGTCCTCCTGCTTAGTTTATTTGTTACCAACCTCGGACCTGTTCTTGGACGCTGCTTTTGGATTCTGCTTTGGACACTCTTGCTTTTCTGTTGTTTTTTTTTGTTTGTTTTGTTTTTTCAGTTTTTTGACCCTGGACTGATTTTTGGATTAAGATTCTTGTTTTCCCCCTTTTTTTGTGATCTGACTGCCTCAGTTGTGTTGGTTCCTGTCCCACTATCAGTTCCAAAATAAATACCTTTTATCGGCACTCTATTTGTCTGGCTGAATACTGGGTCTATAATCTGAATCGTTACAGGAAGCTTCAGATCTGAAGGATTAAAAGCCTAGAAACAGTGTTCTAATGTGCTGAAATATGGGGGGACAACTATTATCATTGCACAAATCACTAGAAGCTTAGAAACTTAAAGAGAAAATCATTGCTTGTACTGATGAATAATTGGGTAGACAAACTGTAAATCAGTTCACTTTAAAGTTTTATATTAGACCAGAGGACGGCAACCCATGGCTCTGGAGCCCTCTGATGCGGCTTAGCTTTTGAAAATAATTGATTGTTTAATTCAAATGTATTTTATTTTAGTTCATTTTCAAAATGTAATTCTATGAAGATTATGGCAATCTTGTAATATTAAATATTTAATATTTTAATATTTAAAACAGTAGTTTCCAAACAGTTTTAGCCACGCACCCCCTTTAGCGTCCCAACCGGGTTGACACAAAAAAATAAATAAATAAAAAATCTGTTGCAGTTACAACAACACAACCATCATAACAAAGGTTATGGAAATAAAATTAGAACATAATTTGAATCAAATTGCAATAAAGGTACACACAACATCCACAACAGAATCCTGAGAATTTTCAGGTGTATCGGTGGCTCAGCAGGGAGCCAGAGAAAAAGAGAGAGACGCATAACAGCAGAAATTCTCCATTCATTAAACACAGTTTTGTGCATCCTGGGTTTCTGGAGTGATTATGTGAAGGATTTGAGCTTCTTTCTTTGACAGGAGCTCCAAAACTGCCAGCAGTTGATGCCATTCAGTCATGTTAATGGGCTGGACCAAATTTGTGTTGTACTTCTTATCTGCTAAGGACACAATCTTTGATGATCAGGTGTAACACGTCCACTTTTTGCTCTCAAAGTTCCACGCAATTTAGCGGTCTTATTTGGAATCTTTGAAAATCAGACATTTGACTAAAACATCAACCAGGTTGTTTTTTTTGTCCCATATGTGTTATTGACAGTAAATTTCCCTGTTTTTTTTTTTTTTTTTTGCTTTCTCCTATACACCAGATTTTGCTTACCAAGGACTTATCTCTTCCATGTCACTTGAAATGAAAAATTGGTGCCCTGGTGGTGTAACTTGTAACAATTCCTCATAGCACACTGCAAGCATGAACAACCGGCTTTATTCTACTGTAACTTTTTTTGCAAGTCTTCATTGTTTTTGCAAGTTAGCTATGCTTCTCAATTACTGTACTCTTCTTAAAATTTCATGACTTTCTGACCGCATGGTTTCAAGAAAAGTGTGAGCTTTTCATACTAAACACTTTCTGAAGCAGGTGTCTTGTACGTAGATAGCCAAATTCTACTCGCCATGTGAACAAAGGTTAATGGCTTAAGAGCAAAGACATGCCAGCAGTAAATGTCAAAGGACAATTTCCTACTGAAGGAAGTGGAGAGATGAAAAGAGACAAACACAGCTTTCCAATCATCTTTTGCAGTAGAGAGGGCACGGAGAAGGCACATCATGTTCAAACAACAATGTCTTTAAAAGTCAAAATAAAAATGGCAAACCTTTCATCATAAAGGGAAGAACAAAGAATAAGTAAAAGCAAAAATTATGTACCAGGACAACAATAAATTTCACCATAAAATGTAACACTAATTTCCTAATCAGGTCAGATTTGTCAAACAGAATACAATGCTGAAAAAATCTTTACAATTTTTTAGATCACCAAACCAAATTTAATATCAGACAACTATATCCTGGGTAAATACAAAAAAACTTTTTAAGTTATTTCATTTAATAAATAAATGGGTAATGCAAAAGTACCTAGTATTTTGTGAAAAATTGATTGCCCCATAAACAAACAGCTGCCATTGAGCATTTGACATAACTAGAAATTAGTCTTTTAAATCGTTGCTGAGGTAGTTTGACAAAGTATTCTTCGCATAATTAGTTTTACATGTTGTCCATGTGGGGAAGTGGGTGACTGTCCACCACTACAGCTTAATTTGGCTCACGGAAATCAACGTACATTCTCAACTTTCCAGACAACCATGGGCATGCATCAATCATTTAAATCACATTCATGTCCAACAGCCTTTTCCAGTTCAGCAGAACTCTGTCCGCTCTCTGTCTTGTCTGGCAGCTTTTATTGAACTAAGTGGATGCCCTCTCTGACTTTTATTCTGTGAATGAACCCTTTAGCCAGACCCAGCTTTACTCCAGTAACTAGTCCAGCTTTGATATCTGTACAATCTGCAACTGGAGCTGCACTTGAGGTTAGGGCTGGATGATAATTCAATAACAATATATATTGATCGATTGACATGTGGCGCAATAGAAAAAAAGGGGTAGATAAACGTTCGATATAGAAACACCGTTTTCCTTTCTTTTGATTGTTGCCTATCATGTAGGTTGATGCTACAGTCACTACTTCCTCTCAACCAATCGGAATTGTGGACCCAGGCACTCCATCAAAAAGCGCCACCCTCTCAAACCACATCATAGAGCAAGTGAAGATGTCGCAGCAAGGATATGCATATGAAATTGTCCCAAAAAGGGTTTGGCAATATTTCGGCTATGACAAGTCAGACAAAAAGCAAAAAATTTGTAAAATTTGCAGGGAATCGGTAAAAACAAAATCTGGTAACCACCTAAGCCACTCACACCCGCAGGAGCACAAGCTGTGTCGGCCCCAGCGCGGCTTCACGTTGTCGAAGGAATCTTCTGGAACTTCTGCCAAAACAAAGCAGGCAAAGCACGCTAAACTGTGCTTCCTTCTTTGGGATTAAATATGACAAAGCATCCAAGCGGCATAAGGACATCACTCATGCAGTAACATGTTTCATAGCGGTGGATATGCTGGCGTTGTCTGCAGATGAAAAACCTGGCTTCAAACAGCTACTTGCCACTCTTTATTATTAGCTCCCTAATTTGTACAATGAGTGCAAGGAATCAGTGCAAAATGACCTGCAATCTGTGTCTTACTACGGCACATCGTCAGACCTCTGGTCAAGTCGCACATCCGAGCCCTACCTCAGCCTCTCAATTCACTACACAGACAGAGAATGGAACCTGAGTAGTAAATGTCTAGAAACAGCTTACGTTCCGGACGACCAAACAGCAGGGATGATTGCAAAAGGCTTGTGAGAATTATTGGAGTCATGGGGTCTAAATGAAGACAAACACTTGTGCATCACAACTGATAGCGGTGCTAACACTGTGAAAGCCACAGCACTCAATCATTGGACTCGGCTCCAGTGTTTTGGGCACCGTCTACACTTAGTGTAGACGGTGCCATTGGTGAGTAGCTTGTTACTGAATTGAATTAGTATCAGCTTTATTGACCAGGGTTTGGCACACAAACCAAATGTCTGAATAATTATGATATAATACCACATTATAAAAGTGGAGTGAGGTGGGGGTCTTCTTCTGAAGTCGATCACCATCTCCTTGATCTTACTGGTGTTTAAACACAGGTGGTTCTTCTCACACCAGTCCACAAAGGTCATGATGACCGACCGGTACTCCAGCCCGTACCCCTCTGACACACAGCCCACAATGGCCGTGTCGTCTGAGAACTTCTGATGGTGGCAGCTGTCCGTGTTGCAGTCTGCCACTTCTGACTGACAGCCATGCAGCCGCACGTGCTGAGGGCAGTCAGTGAGGTAAATGATGGTCCAGGCAGCAAGATCTTTGTCCTCCAGCGTCCTCCAGCATCCCCCTCAGCAGCAACGGTCTGATTGGTGTTGAAAGCGCTGGAGAAGTGAAAGAACAAAAAAACTCTCACAGCGCTCCCTGTGGTATCCAGGTGGGTGAGCGCCCGCTGCAGCAGGTAGATGATGGCGTCCTCTACTCCGATGTTGGGCCGGTAGGCAAACTTCAGTGGGTCCAGGGTGGGGCTCACCACGGTGCGTAGGTGTGCAAGAATGAGGTGCTCCATGGTCTTCATCAGGTGGGAGGTCAGGGTGACTGGTCTAAAGTGGGCCGGTTCCTTGGCGTGTGGTGTTTTGGAAACCAGTACCACACAGGAGGTCTTCCACAGGGTGGAAACCACCCCCAGGCTGAGGTTTTAGATGTAGCTGAGGACCTCACAGAGCTCGTCAGAGCTTGTCTGCACAGGTCCTCAGCAGCCTTGGGGGGGATGCCGTCCGGTCCTGAGGCTCTGTTTCAGCCTCATCAGCAGGCCTCTCACCTGTATTGAAGTGACCGTGAGGGGAGAGTAAGACTCTGAAGAGAGGGGGGTGGAGGGGAGATAGAGTTGGGTGGCGTCTCTTTGGGTAGGACAGAAAGCACTGTAGCCATCGTGTAGGCACAATGTCTCTCAGTAGCCTCATCTGACCAAACTTTCACTGACCTCTTCTGTGCTAGCTTCCTTCTCACCATTGGTATACAGGGGAGCAGGTAGACAAACTTGTGATCCGAGCGTCCAACTGGGGGGAGGGGAGTGGAGGTGTAGGCGTCTTTAACATTAGCATAGAAAAGGCCCAGAGTTTTATTGTCCCTTGTTGTACATTTGACGTATTGGGTGAGCGTGGGGAGGGCAGAATGAAGGTAGGCTTGATTCAAATCTCCGGTGATGAACAGGAGAGCACGGGGATGCGGTGTCTGCAGCCTGGTCACCACGCCGTGGATTTGACCAAGGGGGGATGTAAACACAGAGCACGATCACGTGTCCAAACTCTTGTGGAAGATAGTATGGCCTCATGCTCACCGCCAGTAGCTCTTGGATCAACGACGGTGAGTCCTCTGCCTTCTCAGAGCTGCTGCCTCTGAACTGTACTTTTATAAACACACCAAGAACCACTTGTCGAGACAGAGGTATAGTGGTTGTTCTAAGGAACTGTGTGTATCACAAAGTGATATCGGAGTGGTCTTTCTCATCTTTTGAACTAAGCTGTTTTGAACTGCGACAAACTGCCTCAGTACTATGTGCTGTTGTTTACAGACCGCCGAAATACAACAACGACTTTATTGATGATTTTTGTTGTTTTTATGTTTGCCACGCTATGACAAGTTTTTAATTGTTGGTGATTTTAATATTCACGTCTGCTGCCCGTCAAAACCTATGGCCAGAGAGTTTTTAGAT
The DNA here is from genome assembly GCF_011125445.2 of Fundulus heteroclitus. Taxonomy (NCBI): domain Eukaryota; kingdom Metazoa; phylum Chordata; class Actinopteri; order Cyprinodontiformes; family Fundulidae; genus Fundulus; species Fundulus heteroclitus. The sequence goes on along the minus strand of NW_023396781.1, from coordinate 550,060 downwards.
CTGATTGAGGCTTTTGATTTGTCACTTGCAGTACACATGTCCATGGTCACACTTTGGTCATCGTTTTAACTTATGGCTTTCCTGTTAAAAATGTTAATGTTATTGTTGAGGATGCAGTGTTCTCTGATGACGCCCCAGTAATTTTTGATCTTAGTTTGGCTGTTGACAAGAAAATGCCGGTAGTGCATCATGGTCGGCTTATAAAATCTGACACCGCCACTTCTTTTTCTCACAGTTTTTCAGCTACTGCACAGAATCTGTTCATTTCTGATGCATTTGGCACAGAGCATTTGATGAACTCTTTTATTTCAGCATGGTCCAGGGTTTTGGACATTGTTGCTACATGTAAAGTCATGCGTCCCAAGCCAAAGCATCATCCATGGCTTAATGACAATACGCGCGCAGCTCGTCGCAACTGTCGGAAGGCGGAGCGAAAGTGGCAGAAAAAACGTCTATAGGTCTCGAACCAGATTCCTAAAGAAAGCTGGAAAAAGTATCAGAGGGTGGTTAGAGTTGAATGAAACAAGTATTTTTCTTATCTAATCTTAAATATTCTCAGCAAGCCTCACATTCTTTTTAAAACGATTGACTCTGTTTTTAATCCTATTCCGTCCACTTCACTGGAAATGACAGGCGAAACTTGTAGTAAATTCCTTCAATTTTTTATCAAAAAGGTTGATACTATCAGGGCGGATATACCAGCTTTTACTATGAGTCCCTCTGTGGTAAATTCCTGCTCATTTGTCTTTACGCAGTTTCAGCCTGTCTCTCCAGAAATTGTTTTAAAGCTAAAACCTTCCTCCTGTTCCACTGATCCGGTCCCTCCTCGCTTTTTTATGGAAGTTTGGGACACCATTAGCCCCATTGTTGGCAAGATAATTAACAGTAGTCTGTCTTCTTTTTTTTTTTTTTTTTACCAAACATGGTATAGCGCACCATTTCCATGCTGATGATTTTCAACTTTATTTGCCAATTGCTAAAAACAGCCACTGGAACTGTGCCCTCTTTCTGTATAAAAGTGACTGTTAAACCACTGATAAAAAACTTAGTTTGGATGCCATAAATCTTGCAAATTATCAACCAATTTCCAAATTACCGCTTGTCTCAAAGATTTTGGAGAAATGTGTCTTGGCACAAGTGCAACAGTTCTTTTGGACCGACTGAGGGACTGGGTGGATGTCAGGGGGACTGCTCTGCAATGGTTTAGGTCCTACCTGTCAGAGAGGTCTTTCTCTGTCAGGCTGGGGGACTGCACGTCATCGTCTGCCCCCCTTTATCGTGAAGTCCCTCAGGGTTCTATCCTGGGACCTTTATTGTTTGCACTATACCTCATTCCTCTCAAAGAGATTTTTACCAAGCATGGTATAGCGCACCATTTCTATGCTGATGATTGTCAACATTATTTGCCAATTGCTAAAAACAGCCACTGCCCCCTGACACCCCTTCTTGACTGTCTGGGTGACGTCAAGGCTTGGCTGTCAAAAAACTTTCTAAAGCTTAATGAGAGCAAGACAGAGTTGATGGTGTTTGGAAGTGCCATCTCTGACTTGGGACCTTTCAAGCATTTTGTGCGTTCCAAAGTAACCAGACTTGGTGTCACCATAGATAGCGTTTTTAAACTGAACGAACAAATAAATAGCGTTTTAAAATCATGTTTTTATCATCTCCATCTTTTATCTAAGGTAAAACCATTTTTATCTTTTAAGCTCTTTGAGCAGGTTTTATACTCTTTTATTTCTAGCCGTCTGGAGTACTGCAATGCACTTTATTCAGGCATTAGCCAACGAGCTCTCTCCCATCTGCAGTTAGTCTAAAATCCAGCGGCTCGTCTTTTAACGGGGACCAGAAAACATCAACATATTACACAGATTCTTGCTTCTTTACACTGGCTCCCTGTTCATTTTAGAATTGATTTTAAGATTTTATTGTTTGTGTTTAGAGTCCTGAATGGGATGCCTCCTCAATACATCACTGACCTCCTCCAGATTTATTCTCCGGCACGTGCTCGGAGGTCTGAGGGCCATCTTCAGTTAATAGTGCCAAAGACGAGGCTTAAAACCAGAGGGGGCATAGCCTTTTCTGTAGTTGGCCCCAGACTTTGGAATGCTTTGCCCCTCCATGTACAGACTCCCTCTACGGTAGAGTGTTTTAAGTCTCGTCTTAAAACACACTTTTACTTATTGGCTTTTAACACAGCATAGTTGTGTGGTCCTCTGTGTCCTTTTAGTTTATTTTATTTAGTTAGATTATATTTATTTTATTTTTTGTTATGTACAGCACATTGGAAACTTTTTCTTTTGTTAAATGTGCTATATAAATAAAGTGGATTGGATTGGATTTTACATAACTTTTAAAATCTTTATTTCAGGTGCAGCATCCAAAGGCAAGCGAGTGGAAAGGGCTGTTGCTGTGTGCAAAAACATTGTTGCAGCTATTCCTGGAAAAAGAAGAGATCTGGCTGAGGCTCAAATGGAGTTTGGGTTCCCACTCAAACTATGCAACGAGTCGGCAACCAGATGGGGCTCTCGACAAAAAATTATTGCAAGAGTGCTGGAGCAACAGAAGCCCATCTTCTGTCTGCAGGTCCTGGCTGCAGACAAACAGACTCTGCACCTGGTAACACAGTGGCAGGACATAGAGGTCTGGGAGTCTATGAATGAAGCCCTAGCTCCTCTGGTGGACTTTACAGACAGCCTCTCTGGAGAGTCTTATGTCACTTTGTCATATGTGAAGCCTGTGTTCCATCTGCTCTGCTCTCAACACCTGCATGTGAGTGAAGAAGACACACCACTCACAAAACAGATGAAGACCAAAATCATGGCATACCTTGATGAAAAATATTCAGATCCTGACACAGAAAACATGCGTATACCAAGGTTGAAGCCATTAAAACAAGAGCAGTGGCTGAAATCATGGATGTCGGTCAGTTCCATACAGGGGCTACAGAAGTACCAGGTGGGTTGATGAAGATGAGAGTTGCTTTCTTTTAAACTAATGGAGGTTTTTTATGTAGTTATTAAAATCTTTTACTTTAAAAAAGTATATACTATAATCTGTGTCTAAGTGGCATATAGCAAAATACATATCTACTACTAAAAATCCAATGTGTGGCATGATTTTGTTTCAATATATAAAACCTTTTGTCTTTAGAACTTATTTGTGCTACCCTCTGTCTCTCACACTCCTCCCGCCCCCTCTCTGTTCCAGGTGCAGTTCCAACAGGTACAGAAGATGCCACTGGAGAACATACACCGCCTGGAAAAAAGCAGCGGAAATCGTTGGGGAGCTTCAAGAAACAGCGCCCTGCTTCAAGAAACAGCGCCCTCACATCTCACTGAAAAAGAAAAGGTAGAAAGCGAGCTGGAGAGATGTTTCAAATCACCAGATGCAGACTCTGAATGTAACCAGTTGCTATGGTGGAAGGAAAATGAGCATCAATTTCCAAGGCTAAGCCTACTTGTTAAAAAGTACTTATGTATCCCAGCCACCAGCTCCCCTTCTGAACGGATTTTCAGTTCTGGAGGGAATGTTGTGACATGCACCAGGACTACCTTAAAACCACATAAAGTGAACCAACTTGTATTCCTTGCTAGTGAGCTCTACTCTTTGTTTTTATTTTATTTGTATCAGCATTTAAAAATGCCGAGGGCCCAGCAACTTCAAACCAAAAACTCGGGCTAAAGTAGGAAACTAAGTTGAACCATAATGAAGGAAATAGGTAACTCTTTGTCAATTGTGCTACAGCTAGCAGCACCTTTAGACGAATGGGGGAGAGGAGAAAAATACCCCATAGTAATGCTAGGCTAAAGGGTGAGTTAATTTTTGCTTACAGTTTGTATTGTTCTTGTTGAGTGGAGTTTGTTTACATGGTAGCCTAGTCCAACCATGTTTTAATTACCACAAGCTGGTAGTGTACTATTCCCACCTAAATAGGCTATTCTATTTATTTATTTACTATGCTTATTTTGGTCACTTTTCTGGTCATTTTAGTTTATTCTAGTAGTAGAGTTATCTTTCTTTAAAGACAATTCAGTTATGGTTAAAAATGTTAGTTAAATAAAGATTTAATTGGAATTCATGGTTTGTGTGTTCTTTATTAAAAGTAAGTGATTTAGCAATATCATAAAATGCCAGAGCTCCACTTAAAATCTGGTTTTAAATCTTTTTGCTAATTATCAATATCGCTCAATTTGCAATTTTTTTAATCAATATGCTTTTTTTTCTATATCGTCCTACTTGAGGTAACTGCTGGAGAGGTGGCTGTGTTTGAGAGCACCATGTTATTTTCAATACAGAGTTTCAATTCTCCAAATTGGTCCAGTCCTAGCAAAGCTGTGTCCATTTTCACAACATATACTTTAGTGTAGACAACCAGGGGTTGGTTGTCTACACTAACCAACCATCTTGAACCAAGATGGCAGGGCGATGCCATCTTGGTTCAAGATGGCTTTGCACTAAAAAAAACCTTGGCTTTGCAGGCCTGAACCAAGCGACGTTCAGGCCTGCAACGGGGTATTTTCCTGGGTTTAATTTATATTGAAAGCCGGCATAGCTTAGGATATTTACTAATGATTTTGACATTGCATTTGAATTGAGTGTTTGTTTGTTCATGCCATTGAAAGTGACTGATGGACACTGAGGGTTTGAATTCGGAACTTTGAAGTGTCATGGTTTTCAGATGACGAGTCCACATGCAGATACGATTGGGAAGCAAGGCACAGTTTTAAGATGTTTATTTAGGAAACAGGCAGGTATAACGGACGGGACTACAGGCAACTTCAACAGGGTCAGAACGTCACGGCTGGAGAGACTGCAAAGAGAAGGAGAGTAAGTGACTCTGAAAGGTGAACCAGGAGAACTACTAGAAGCTGCGCTGCTTACCATAAAGCTGGGCGGACCTAACCGGGGAGAAGTAGCGCCGAGGGAACTCTGTGATCCTACTCTGTTGGTGTCAGGCGGCTAGTGGCAGAGGGCGGCAGATGTTACTGGTGAGGGATCCAGAGCGAGCCTCCTCGGCAGTGGGTGACAGATGGATTGACCAGAGTGCGAGAAGAGCCAGCAGAATCCGGGAGGGGGAATCTCAGGCCCCACTGGGTAACATCCAGGGAGTATGAGGGGAGCGCCAGAGCAAAATCTGAGCAGGAGGGTTCTGTAGCTCTGTCTGTTCGGACAAGACGGGCTTGATCTGGGAGACATGGAAAGTGGGGTGTACTCGGGAGTGAGGAGGCAAACGTAGACGGACGGTGGTCGGGTTGATAACTGTGATTATCTCATAGGGCCCAGTGAACCGGGGAGCAAGCTTCTTAGCGGACGGGTTGGATAAGACGTCTCTGGAAGATAACCAAACTTTCTGACCAGGGTGATATTGAGGAGCTGGTCTGCGGTGCTGGTCGGCGAACCTCTTGCTCCGCTCTGCGGTGCGAGTGAGTGCAGTGATGGTGGTTCTCCAGATGTCCTGACAGCGAGCAACGTAATCGTTGACGGAGGTGAAGGGAATCCTGAGTTCATCCGTGGGTAGGAGTGGAGGTTGATATCCTAAAGCTACTTCAAAGGGTGAACGTCCAGTAGCTGAAGTGATGTGAGAGTTGAGGGCATATTCTACCCAGGGCAAAAACTTATTCCAGTCCGAAGGTGAAGATGACGTGAGGCAGCGGAGGGTGGTTTCTAGTTGTTGGTTCATTCGTTCAGTTTGGCCATTGGTCTGAGGATGGTATCCGGAGGTGAGTGTGTAACGGGCACCCAGAGCAGAGCAAAAGTGCCGCCAGACCTGGGAGATGAACTGAGGACCCCGGTCAGAGAGGATATCAACTGGGATGCCGTGGAGTTTGAAAACATGCTTTATGAGGAGCTGGGCCGTCTGGAGGGCGTTGGGTAATTTATGGATGGGGATGAGATGACATGACTTAGAGAACCGGTCCACAACTGTCAAAATAGTTGACATACCCTGGGATAACGGAAGGCCTGTAACGAAATCAATAGCGATGTGGGACCATGGACGTTTGGGGATGGGGAGAGGATTTAACAAACCGGAAGGTGGCTGAGTAGAGGACTTATTCTGGGCGCAGACGGGACAGGCTAGAACATACTCTCTCACATCCTTGGTCCATGAGGGCCACCAGAAGTGCCGGGACACTTGAGACTGGGTTCTATAAATGCCCGGATGGGCGGAAAACTTAGCATCATGACACCAGCGTAGAACCTCCGGGCGAACAGACTGGGTAACATACAGGTACAGGTCCAGCCGGTACAGGTCCGGCTGGACCTGTACCTGGGTCCGGGTCTAATAGTTGGGCCTGGTTGATCCTGTCCTCCAGGTCCCAATGCAGGGCTCCAACAGTACATGTGGGGGGAAGAATGTGTTCCGGCTCCTTCTCTTGTTCAGAAGGGGCAAATTGACGAGACAGTGCATCAGGTTTGACATTTCTTGAGCCAGGTCTGTAGGTGATGGTGATGCAGATTATGATGGGCTGCTCGGATCCCTCTAGCCAGTGCCGCCACTCTTCTAAAGCTAGTTTTATAGCTAGTAGCTCACGATCGCCCACATCGTAGTTCTGCTCAGCAGGGGACAAATGACGGGAGAAGAACGCACACGGATGTAACTTGTTGTCATTCTCTGACTGTTGGGACAAAACCTCACCCACACCGGTATTAGAAGCATCTATCTCTAGGACAAACTGTTTGGCTGGGTCGGGGTGAACGAGTATGGGTGCCTGGGAGAAACGGGACTTGAGTCTGTTGAAGGCCTCCTCTGCCTCAGGACTCCAGATGTATGGGACCTTGGTGGAGGTAAGAGCATGTAATGGGGAGGCTATCTGGCTATAATTCCTGACAAAGCGCCTATAAAAGTTTGCAAAACCCAAAAACCGTTGGAGCTGTTTACGCAACTCAGGGACAGGCCACGCCTTTATCTTCTCCGGGTCTGACTTTACTTGTCCGCCTTCTAAAACTAAACCAAGAAAAGAAACAGAGGTCTGGTGAAAATCACACTTCTCAGCCTTAACAAATAAACAATTCTCTAAGAGTCGTTGGAGAACAAGACGGACATGTTGCTTGTGTTGTTCTAAGTCACGAGAGTAGATAAGGATGTCGTCCAGATAGACGAAAACAAAAACGTTCAAAAAATCCCGAAGGACATCATTAACCAGTGCCTGAAATACTGCCGGGGCATTGCACAAACCAAAAGGCATGACTAGGTACTCGAAGTGGCCTAGTGGGGTCTTAAAAGCCGTCTTCCACTCGTCCCCCTGTCTCACCCGAACCAGATGATAAGCGTTGTGCAGATCGAGTTTAGTAAAGACTGTGGCATTCTGGACTGGTTCAAGAGCTGAAGATAACAGCGGAAGTGGGTATTTGTTTTTAACAGTTATCTGGTTGAGCCCTCGATAGTCGATACAGGGTCGAAGGGACCCGTCTTTCTTGCCGACAAAAAAGAAACCAGCGCCTAATGGGGAGGATGAAGGGCGGATCAACCCTGTAGCAAGAGACTCCCCTATATATTTCTCGAGCGCTTGACGTTCTGACCTCGAAATATTGTAAAGCCGACTGCCAGGTAGTGGAGCCCCAGGCAACAAATCAATGGCGCAATCATAAGGCCGATGAGGAGGAAGGGAACAAGCCTGAGTCTTACTAAATACCATTCGTAAGTCGTGGTAATCCTCCGGGACGCGAGAGAGGTCAACAACATCCTTTGATTCAGACAAGGCGGTCGGAGGGACAGAAACGGGGCGAGCGGACTGTAAACACCTGGAATGACAGGCAGGGGACCATGACTCCAGTCGGGACTCGGCCCAATTGAGCTGTGGATTGCGGAGGGTTAACCAAGTTAAACCTAGAACCACGGGTGAACGCTTCACTGGAAAAACAAAAAATGAGAGTTGTTCCCGGTGGTTACCAGAGGCTATTACCACTAGGGGTCGAGTCCGATGGGTGATCAAGGTTAACTGCTGTCCATCTAAAGACGAAACCTGTAGAGGTTCTGGTAAAGACTCGACGGGCACACGGAGCTGATCAACTATGGCTTGGTCGATAAGATTAAAATCAGAACCCGAATCTACTAGAGCCGAAACGTCAAAGCTGTCCTGGTCAAAAATTAAAGTAACTGGCAAACAAAAACGAGAGCGAGACGGCGCCTTAATGGCTACCTGGGGAATTGTCTTGTTACTGTCCGCCGTTCTCCCCATTACGAACGGCGGACTCGGTCTTTTGGCCGAACCGGACAGTCTCTTAAAAAATGGCCCTCGCCACCACAATACAGGCACAAGTTGCCCGAGTAGCGCTGTTTACGCTCTTCATTAGTTAAGTGAACCTGCCCCAACTGCATAGGTTCTGGGGGTGGAGTAACTACTGGCCGGGGTACCCTATTGGTAAAGGTTGATACAGGGGGAGACCGCAGGATACGGTCTGGTCGAGCCCGGTTCCGACTGCGTAACCGGGAATCCAACCGAATGGCTAACGCCACAAAATCCTCAAACTCCTCAGGTTCCTCAACTCGGGCTAACTCATCCTTTAAAGCCTCATCTAGAGCCTGAAAAAATACTGCCTTTAACGGCTTAGGTTGCCAACCTGCTGCACCGGCAAACGTGCGAAACTCCACAGAGAAGTCAGATATGCGTCGGCCGCGCTGTTTCAAAGAAAGGAGATTACGAGACTGTTGAGCCGAATCTAACTCAGCTTAAAAAACCGTCTTGAACTCAATAACGAATTCCTGAAAGGAACACCCGATTGACTGGCAATCAGGGAAACGAGCCTAAGCCCATCTGAGAGCTCTACCCGTTAACAGTCGTAAAACATATGATATTTTAACTTGATCTGAGGCAAATTCCTGAGGGGAATGGTTAAACACGAGTTTGCACTGAAATAAGAACCTGCCGCAATCCCCGCTGTCACCGGAGAATTTCTCTGGACAAGGTGACGCGCTCTCAGGAGGTGGAGTCTGAACATGACTCTCAATTCTCTGAGCGGCGGGAGGCGGGGTGTTAGGGTCTTGAGTGACAGGCGGAGTCATCGCGGAAGTGACTGCGTCCGTCAACTGGCTAAACTGAGCGGCTAATCTCTGAAGCTGTTCTTGTGTCGAATTAACAACTAACCCAAGCGACTGCATCTGTTCCTGCTGTGCGGCTAGCTGCCGCCCGAACGAATCCGCTGGACTTTGGTGGCCAGAGCCTTCTTCTGTCATGGTTTTCAGATGACGAGTCCACATGCAGATACGATCGGGAAGCAAGGCACAGTTTTAAGATGTTTATTTAGGAAACAGGCAGGTATAACGGACGGGACTACAGGCAACTTCAACAGGGTCAGAACGTCACGGCTGGAGAGACTGCAAAGAGAAGGAGAGTAAGTGACTCTGAAAGGTGAACCAGGAGAACTACTAGAAGCTGCGCTGCTTACCATAAAGCTGGGCGGACCTAACCGGGGAGAAGTAGCGCCGAGGGAACTCTGTGATCCTACTCTGTTGGTGTCAGGCGGCTAGTGGCAGAGGGCGGCAGATGTTACTGGTGAGGGATCCAGAGCGAGCCTCCTCGGCAGTGGGTGACAGATGGATTGACCAGAGTGCGAGAAGAGCCAGCAGAATCCGGGAGGGGGAATCTCAGGCCCCACTGGGTAACGTCCAGGGAGTTTGAGGGGAGCGCCAGAGCAAAATCTGAGCAGGAGGATTCTGTAGCTCTGTCTCTTCGGACAAGACGTCAAGACGGGTGAGTGCATCCAAGCACCAAAAACACGACTGGTTAAGGCTCTGGCGTCTTCCATCTGTCAGCGCTCCCGCTTAAGAAGCCAGAGGAAGCCGCCTGCAACGAGCTGCAGGTGTGGGCCACGCCCCCTCAGCCAACTAGACACACCTGAGGAGTAGAATTAGAGCAGAACAACACAGAGAACCCTGACATGAAGGGTATATTTTTTAGTTTAAAGGATAACTTGAAATTTCCATTTTTTGTGTTAAGACACATTCATTTTGAGTGTCCATTGCTTTAAGAGCATTGTGAATTTATTTTAAGCTTTGATCCCACCCTTTTGAGTGAGTATTTTGATTTATTGAGTTACACAGCGAAGTGTATTCTGCATTTTACTTAAATCCTGTAATTTCATTTAACCTTTATTTATTAGTAAAAAGTAAAAAGACATTTCATCTAGCAATTCATTATTTCATTGTGATATTCTTATTGGGTTAAAAAGATACATATCTACAGAATATTTACAAGGGTACTCATAACCAATCCGATTATAAAGACTGCAGTTTTATCACCTTTTAATGATAGGAACTCAGGGCGCCACATATTTAGTGGATTCACAAGTTTCGGATGTCTTGCCAGTAATGTAGGCAAGGGGGCGCTACAATGAAAACACCCTCCGTGTGTGCTGATTGCAGCTCTGTGATAGTCCGATGGAGAACACTCATAATCTCTTTAGTATTAGCGCTGGGAGGCACATAAACAGCAGTGATGCTAACTACAGTAAACTCCCTAGGCAGGTAGAAAGGTCTGCAGTTAAAAGCTCAATGTCCGGAGAGCAGTAGCTGGCGACAGATCTAGCATTTTTACACCAGTTGTTGTTGATGTAAACACATAGTCCACCCCCTCGGGATTTAGCGCTGAGTCCGCTGTTTTTGTCGGCGCAGAAAATAGCGAGGACCTCCAGGCTAACGGCATTGTCTGGTATCGATGAGGTAAGCCATGTCACCGTCAGGATGAGAGCACAGCAGTTTCTAAACTCCCTCTTTGAAGAGAGTTGTTGAAAGCTGTAGGTGATCTATTTTGTTGTCCAGTGAGCAGATTGATGGGAGCTACGTTTTTTGTAGGGGTTTGCTTTTAGCTTTGCTGTTAGCCCGCCTCAACAGCCGCGCGTCCGCCGCCTGTCACATCGCCTTCACTTGCTCCTCCTCCGCCGTGTGCTGCTCGGTGAGTCCCCTGCTTTGTGGGCCTTTGGGACTTGTGCCCGAAGCTACATAAACAATCTAAATTAGTTGTAGTTACGAGTCCAAAAACACTTGATGACCATAACTCCAGCAGGCACAGGTGGTCATAACTGGATCGATGTAATAATTGTAGCGTGCTATATTTTGGTAAATTTTGTAGAAATGCTCGCAGGTTGTCATAGAGTCATAGCAGCCGCAGCCACTCAGGGCGCTGCCATCTTGGTTCAAGATGGCTCTGCACCTGCCTTTCTACTCCTCCCACACAATATAAAGGCAAGGCACAAGTTTCAAACCATGTATTTCTTCTCTGTGATGTCACTGGCGCTGCTTTGCGAGAGCATATGCTAACTGGGTTTTGAGAAAGTTCTCCTTCCTCCAACATCATTCCTTCAAAGAAGAAAGCACTGTGCAGCTTTGAAATCCAGCTGTGTGAAGCCAGCTGATTTCCAACTTTTTTTTTAATTTCCTTTATTTAACCAGGTAAACCTCATTGAGATCTGGATCTCATTTTCAAGGGGGACCAGGGCAGAAATCTGCAAAACACTACAACCTGGTTACAAAAATAAAACCAATACATATGCACAAATATAAAACGATAAAAACTATTTAAAAGCAGTGACACTGTTTCATAGAAGCTTGTTGTCTATCTTTAAGAACCGCTCGAAATAAGTCCAATGAAATAGTTTCCAACATCTTGAGCTCAGACTGGAGCTGATTCCACGCTGTAGGAGCCAACACACTAATTGCTTTCTTTCCTTTATCAGTTCAAACACGAGGAACATCTAGAAGGATAAAGACATTTGAGCGTAAAGAATGTGAACTACTAGATCTATGCAAAAGAGAGCTTAAGTAAATTGGTGCTAGTCCGAGTAGAGATTTATATATCAGGATTATCAAATTATTGTTTCTCCGAACACTTAACAGAGGCCAATCAGCTTTTGCATATAAATCACAATGATGTATCAAACGTCTACTACCAGTTATAAGCCTTAAAGCACAATGATAAACAGTATTCAAAGATTTCAGACATTTGGTTGAAGCATTCATATATAAAACATCTCTATAATCCAGAAGTGGCAGGAATGTTGCTGCTACCAATTTACTTCTAGCTTTGAGTGAGAAACACGGTCCATTTCGATAATAAAACCCAATCTTCATTTCCAATGTTCGTAATAGATTTGCTATGTGACTTTTAAAAGAAAGTTCATTATCTAGAATAAAATCAAGATATTTATAATTACTAACCAACTCAATTTATGCACCTACTGCAGTGGTAAGAAATAGAGGGATTTCTGATAGTTTAGCAGAGTGTAAGAAAACCATTGCCTTAGTCTTATCCACATTCAAAACCAACTTCAAAGTTACCCGTCACTGAGAAGCTGTGGACTCTGCTACCCGTCTATGAGAAGCTATGAACTCTCACACATGCCTGTCAGCTCCTGCATCCTTCACCTCCGCCTGGTAACAAACTCTGGTTCTCCATGTCATCACCATCCACTACCTGCAATAAACTGTCTTAAAACCTACTCTGTGTGCGCGTGCTGTGTCTGGGTTCATCCAAGACAAAATCATGACAGTACGGACCAGTCAACGGATGAACCCGAGTACACACAGAGCATGATGCAGGAGCTGGCAGGATCCGCTCCGCCTTAGTCCGAGCTCTCCGTGGGTGCCTTCGCCTGTGGTTCTGCTCCGCCGGAAGGATTTGCTCTGCCTCGGCCCGAGGTCTCCGTGGGTGCCATCTCCTCAGTTCCCAGCGCTCCTTAGGTTCTTATTCCTGGTTTTGAGCTTTTCACACTCCTTAGCTTTGTTTGGTTCGAGCCTCTTAGTTTTTGTTTTGGCCTCCGTTCCCTAGTACTTGGGTTTATCTGTTCCTGGCATGTTAGACGCCCTCTGTCTCCTGGTGTTTTAGTTTCCTTGGTTCCCCGCCCTCCGTTCTTGTTCCCTGGCGTGTTAGGACGCCCTCCATTCTTGTTCTCTGGCGTGTAAGGACGCCCTCCGTTCTTGTTCTCTGGCGTGTAAGGACGCCCTCCGTTCTTGTTCTCCGGCGTGTTAGGACGCCCTTTGTTCCTGTTTTCTGGAGTTTTAGATGTTCCCATTTCCCGCGCGCCCTGGCGTTCTCTTCCCTCACGCCCCGGCGATCTCTTCTCTAACTAAGAATCTGTGGTTAGGCTAGAAGATTGCAGTTCACAAGCAAAAACCATCAAACAAGAAAGAGCTAGAGCAGCTTTGCCATAAATCTCAGTGGCAAGATGGAGTGAGCTCATGAGCCCCTTTTACACTCGTCTTGGTCAGGCTCTACTTGGCTCCACCCACTTTGGAAGCATTTTGAGTACAGTTTGTTTCCTACCGGGCTGGCTTTTTTCATCCCTTTTCAAGAGTACAGCCGATCAGAGCAGTCTGATGGTTCAGATTTGTTTGGTGAAGTGACCAGAGCTATGGTATTTCTTGGCATCACCAGCTACACACAAGATCAGTAATGCATCACCAAACGGGTGTGGTTAGACATCACTTTCCATGACATGACCCTAGTACACCCTATCTACATCTGCACTTTAGACACAGAACCTTTTATTGTGGGCCAAGATCTGTTAAACAGTTTAGCTCCATTCATTGACAGCCACCATGGTCATCCTTGGCCCCAAGTGGGGCAACCATTACTTGCTCTGAGCAGACAGGCCTCGCCGGCTTCTGAAAGCGACAGGGTGTGCATACTTGATGCACGGATTGGCACAAGACAACTCTCCCATCCTTTCAGCATTGTGGAGAATTTACATCTTCCAGTGTTTGTTGGCGCTGATCTTCTGGTATGGCTAGGTGCACAGTTGGACACTTGTAAGCAGGTCCTGTGGACCCAAGTTCACGCGACCCTAAGTTTCTTCCTGGGCACCCCTGAAGTCATGTGGTCAGGGCAGACCATCCCGCAGGTTTGCCAGGTGGCTAGCCTAACAAACAGGCTAATGCCACCACAGATTGTAGGAGTAGCAGTCACACTAGCCTTCATGAAGGGCCAACAAACACAGAGTACACTGGTTTTCTTTCAACCGCTTTCTTTCTTACGGGAGTCAAAGGCCACAAGCCAATTACGTTGTGAACCACTTGTTCTACACCTTTCTTTCATTTTCATTTCCTTGGTTCAAAGTTGCAAACCTGATGACCAATGAATGTATTGATAATGATGATTGTAAGGGTTGCACTATATCTTTGTTATGAATGTGTGTGTGAATGGGCAAATGACTAAACTGTAGTGTGAAGTGCTTTGGAGGTCGTCAAGACTAAACAAGGTCGTCAAGTGCTAAATAAGTACAAGCCATTTACCATTACTTGTTATTGTTAGCCTTTCATAGTGTTGAGGAAAATAGCTTAGTTGTTATATTAATCAGGCAGTTGTATGGAGCATAATAAAATAAACCCCCAGGCTTAAGGTATGTCTCTCCTCTGTTGCTGGGTAAAGATAACATGCAGTTGAGTTTTATGGCAGAGGGGTAGGCCATTTGGCTTGACCCTTTGCAGAGGAGATGAGTCTCTTTGTTGTAAGAGCAGATCACACTCCTCCCAAGCATGGGAGGGACACAGCCTTTAAAAGATGTATTCAGACTAGGGAAAGTTAGACAGAACTTTTTACATCTCCAGGATGTCAGCTGGTAAAGAATACAACAAAATGGTAATGTAAAATTATGTCTCCATTCGGAATTCCTAATAAATTAAATATGCATATTACCATTTACCTCTGATCAATGTTTTTTCTCATTTACTGTCAAATCTTAAACCGGGGTAAAAATGGGCCTTCAGAGTGAAGCAGGATTAGGCCAGTACTATTAAATTAACAATAGCCAATTGGAATGATTAGCTATAGTTAGTCCTGCCCAGGCTAGGACATCTGGCCCAGGCACAACAGATGTTTTCTTTCCTTTTGGTTGATGATCAGAACTGCATGAATACCGAAGGACTACTAGAAAGACTGTTAGGTTGTCTCACTCATGCAAAACAGATTTTTGTCACACCGGAATGGACTTGGTTGTACCCTTAAAGACTGTGACCAGCATCCCACTCTTCAAAGCTAAAGAGGGGTATGTTGTGCCATTATGACGTGACAAATTGCAACTCCCAGCATGCAACTCAGGGAGGTCTTGACTTTAAAATTAATGTTAATTCATGTTTGATCCAACTGGAAGCTCCATTATCTTCCAGGATCCACTCTGGAAGATCCGCTCATTTTTGTTTTGGCCAAACATATAGTCGCAGAAGCGCCCAGGGAATCATGTTTCCTGCCCTTCAGTGAACTCTGCCAATCCTATGTGAGACTCCGGCAGAGACTGACGGACGCTGGGTTGTGCAGACATTGTAATGGTTAATGTTGATGTCAATAAGATTCCTAATCAAGTGTGAATAAATTAAGCATTGCTACCTCTTAATAAATCCATCTTGGCTGATATGACTTTTATTTGTTTTCTTTTCCATGTTCTATTGAGTAGTGTGTTCTAGTATTTTATTAAGCAGAATATTTACTTCAATGGTTGAATTGAATGGTCTCTAAGAGTTACTGAAGTATCTCCTTTTGAGTTAATAACTGAATAAACTGAGACATTTTCATTGGCTTGTGATAAAGGAGTAATGGTTAAAACTCCAATTGCAATTATAATTAAAGTTGTCAACGTTTGCTAGACAAGTCTAACCAGACAACAACTGGTTAGATAACCCTTTTCCGGCATGAATAAGTTCATTACTGCTGATCAATAAACCAATTGTTAGTACTTATCATTGCAGTCTTATATCCCTTGATCACAACCATTTGAAATAATTTTCATTATAGCTATCCTTTGATTTTGAATGATTTACTATTAAATTGTAATTGCCAAATAATAATCTTCATAATCAAACAGGCGTAGTTGCATAACAGCAGAGTAGGGCCAAAATGTGATGTGAACAGACTGCTGTTCACTGATTGGTGAACGGTGAGAAAAGTTAAACCGAAGTGCAAGGACATTAATATTAAGGACCACCATGAATGAAGTGGGCTAAACTGAAATATAATTGTACTATTTACAAACCATGAACCACGCCTGAAAGAAACAAAATAAAATAAAAAGGACTCTTCAGTATTCTATAGACAGATGGGAGCACTGTATTTTATAACCCAAATCAGATCCACAGATTTTGCGAGGCTTTCACTCATTTTACACACACTGAATGCTAATTTTGTCTCTAAAAAGTGTTTAGTTAAAATGGCTGGATGTGGGGCTTAAGCCACCTCTGGAGGCATTCACAACCTTCTGGCTATACTGGGTCTGTGGAAAACCAACACGAGTCGAGTGAAGTAAAGCATAGACTTATGCAAAGCGACTAAAAGCTGGAATTGCTGCAAATGGTGGCTCTACGAAGTACTGACTTGCATAGTTGTGCACACTCAAGTTATGTTATTTTGACCTATTTGTTGTTTACTTCACAATAAAAAAGTACATCTTCTAGTTTGTAGGAATGGTTGTCAATAAAATGGTGCAAACTCTCAAACAATCCAAAGCATGGGAAATGCTAAAGGGTGTGAATGCTTAGAGGCCACTGTACATGGAATGCTCTGCCGCTATGCCATGCACTAAACCCGATAAGTGTAAATAACATCAATAGTTAGTTATACTTAAGGAAAGTGTTTTTGCTTCAGAATAAAGCCAGTATTTAGAACAAAAATATATATTTATTTTAGCATTTAATTTTGGTTCATTCTCAAAATTGTGCAGTGACTTTTAAAACAAGTTTTCTTACTACTGAGTTCAAGAAAAGAAAGAACAGAAAGTTGAAATGTGATCAATTCAAACTGCTAAATGTTTTGTGTTCATGCAGTTTGTGTTGTTTACCTGGAGAGACTATAGAGAGAGACAGTGTAAGACAAGAAGAAAACAATTACAATGTCAGTTTCCATGTTATTAAAGTCTGTCAGACATCCATCTGTAGTATGTTTAGAACAACACTTCTATCTTTCATAGTAGAGGAATGAAAAGCATTTTTCTGAATGTTTATCAAACATACCTTGGGTCATTCCACTTCCTACATTGTCATTGGGGCTGAAACCATTCTGGGTGGTTTGTGTTCCCAAGTCCACCATTTGATGGAGGCGGAGCTTACGACAATAGATGGATGCCGCCTCAGGCTCTAAAGCAATGATCAACTGTTCTGGGTTTTCACGTGACACAAGAGCAGACTGTATAGAGGCAGAAGAAACATAAAATATGATTAATAACAATCAGAACATCATTATTAACCTTTCATCTAACATAACATTCAGCATAGTATATTAACTGACAATTTTATTGCTGTTTATCAGCATGTTCGAGTGTTTAAAAATGTAAACAATATATATGAACAGGTGAAATAAATTTTTTTTAATATAAAGGCTAAGGGAGTGCTCATAACATCTTTTGAAAAAAGTGGGAATTACTAGTTGTTACTATCTAGAAGGCCGGGTGGTTTAAATTAATTAGTAATGCTATATCTTGGCCCTCTGTCCAGACCAGGCAGCACTCCATCACCGTGAAGAACAAATATCCCCTTCCACTCCTTTCCTCCGCACTCGAATCTGTTCAATCAGCCACCATATTCACAAAACTAGACCTCCGCAATGCTTATCATTTAGTTCGGATCCGCCGGGGGGATTGAAGACGGCATTCAAGACTCTGCTTGGCCACTTCAAATATCGTTCAGACACCGCTACGCCCCCTCAGTGTTCCAAGCCCTCGTCAATGACATCCTCCACGACTTCTTGAACCTCGTCTTTGTGTACCTAGATGACATTGTCATTTACTCCCAAAACCGGTAAAAGTTGCCGAAGCCGAGGCAGCTCCTGCTCTTCCTTGGCTTCGCCAACTTTTACCGGCGCTTTATTAAGGGATACAGTCTGATCAGCGCTTCCCTACACGCTCTCACATCACCAAAGATCCCCTTCATCTGGAACACCGACGCCAGCTCCGTGTTCAACGGACTCAAGAAAATATTTCTCTCAGGCTCCCGTCCTCATACACCCAGATCCCACCATGCAGTTCACTGTCCAGATCGATGCCTCTGACATGGGTGTGGGTGCGGTCCTTTCCCAACGCTCGGACCTCAATCAGAAGCTCCATCCCCGCGCCTTCTTCGCCCGATGTCTGACCCCCACAGAACGAAACTATGACGTGGGAGACAGAGAGCTGCTGGCCATAAAACTCGCTTTGGAGGAGTGGCGTCACTGGCTCGAAGGGTCCGAGCAGCCCGTAATCATCTGGACGGGTCAAAAAAACCTTGCCTACATCCAAACCGCCAAACGTCTCTACCCCATGCAAGCCCGCTGGTCCCTCTTCTTCTCCTGCTTCAACATGTCCATTTCCTACCGCCCTGGCTCCAAAAATCTGAAACCAGATGCCCTGTCACGCCCTCAGCCCTCCAGACGGCCCAGCTCCTGCTTAAGCACGTTTTTCGCCTGCACAGCATTCCTCAGGACAGTCTGTCTGACCATGGTCCACAATTCATCTCACGGGTGTGGAAGGAGTTTGCCTCGGCCCTTGGGGCCAGGTACACCCTCACCTCTGGGTAGCACCCGCAGACCAACGGTCAGACAGAATGGCTGAATCAGGAGCTGGAGTCCACCCTCCGCTGCCTAACATCCTCCAACCCAACAGACTGGAGCAAATTTCTCTTGTGGATTGAATATGCCCACAACAGCCACACCTCCACCGCCACGGGCTTTTCTCCTTTTAGGGTTTCCCTAGGCTACCAGCCTCCTCTCTTTCCCGCAGACGAAAGACAAATCGCCGTCCCCTCCATCAAACACCACATCCGCTGCTGCCAGCAGTTCTGGTCCCAGACCACCCAGGCCCTCCCGAACTGCTAAGCAGATCCCAGAGATACCAGCGAGTCTGGCTTTCAACTCAGAACATCCCATCCCAGTCCGCCCGCTGCAAGTTAGCTCCCCGCTACACTGGTCCCTACGAGATCATATCCATCATCAACCTCACAGTCGTGTGTCTCCATCTCCCTCCACACTCCCGAGTCCATCCTACGTTCCACGTCTCCCAAGTTAAGCCTGTGCTCTCAAGCATGTTTCATCGCTCTGGATCCCGTTCCAGGCGCTCCCTCGTGTCCAAGTTAAGTCTCCTCACTCTCGCTCCATTGGTATTACCAAGCCGGGCTGAGGACCTCACCGGACCTTCCTGGTTCCTCCAGACCATTACTCCGACCGGCGCAGCTCGGACCCCGCTTGAGCTCCACCGGCCCGCCCATCAGCCACTCGGTCACCTGCTACCATCACTGGGAGTCACCCGCTGAGTCCGTCTCTCTGCTCCACTCTCCCCGGCTAGGTTCCCATGCACTGTGATAAGTTCTCGCCTTACTATCGCACCTCCCGTTCTCTGTGCACTGTCTAACCCCCTTCCTCTCGCCTTCAGATAGAGCGAGTCTCAGTCTCAAATCTCTCTCTGGCACTGCTTCATCGTGATTGATCCATACATTCACTCTGTACAACTATGTGTTAAAATAAATGCCTTAAACGGCTCTCTGTCTCCCGAGTGTGTTCTGCATGTGGGTCAAATACGTCAAAACCATGACAATATTTAGCTTGAAGTGAAAATAAATGAAATTTCAACTATATAGAAATAACCTATAATGTATTCTGAATATATTTGAACACTGGGAGAGTAAGTACAAACATGCAACATTGAAATTTCAGTAGCATTTTTAATTCAAATCCTAGTGACACATATTTACGTCCATATTTAAGGTTCAACATCAGTTGTTTATAAGAATTGAAACAAAACCTATTCTCAGCCCACCTTATAGGCAGCTTCCCTCATGAATTGCTTTGCAGGCATTTTCCAGATCGCTGGCACAGTGATTACCCATCTCACATTACTGTTGTCAAATTCACTGCCGGTTTGATCACTGAGCTCCTGCAGAAAGAAGAATAAAATAAAATAAACATGATGATTAGTCCTGTGCTAAGAGAAATACTGATAATAATCCCGTGTTCAAGAGAGGTTTAATACCTCTGTTTTATATTTCACGATAAGACGTTATGCTGTAACTATGGTTCTGTGAATTCCTTTGATGACCCTGGACCCTTATATGACAGTAAACAAAGTGGATATGTTTTGTGCTCTGCACTGGTCGAGACTTAATGCAAACAAAGTCACATGCATGACATATAGCCTACCTAAGTCTCGCTATTATTACTAGCACCTGGGAGGCTACACTCGGTCTCCTGGGATCTCACTGAGGAGTGTAACCGGCAAATATCCAGCAATTCACAAAACCATTGTTTCAGCATAACTTCCATGTAGTTTCATCCCATCCTGACTGCCAGTGGTAGTAAACAAAATGGATAACTTATGCCAGCATGTCATAAAAACACCCCTTATTGCCCACCAGGATGTAGTCACATGCAGTTACACATTGGGAGCGGAAGACAGCCTGGACTGGGATGCCACACCTTATCATCTTTCTGTGACAACAGGTCCCATCTCACTGGAAGCCATCACAGCTTTCTGTCCAGCGGTGGTGCAGTGTCGGAAATCGGCCATTTGGGAGAAACAAGAAGAACCCTGAGTCAACAAATTCACACTAAAACCTTCTGATTGCCAGACAACTACTCTACTCATTAAGCCACAGTTGTGGTGGAGAAAAGGGTTCCATGTGGGATGGGCAGCCATGCCACTTCCTCCTAGTCAACACTCCCTGAACTCCAGTGGAGGAACTTCATTGGTTTTAATACTCGAGGGCTTGGAGTCCCGACCCCAGAGATCCAGTGGGTCAAAAACTCTGGAATAGAGGCCGTCACAGCCATCACATGATCCAAAATCCCCCTCAAATCAAACAGGGGGTTTTGCACTTGATGCCACCTGTTCTTTCTCACAGAGTAGCAAGATCCTTCAATTAAGCCATGAGTCAGAGCCTCTGTGCAGTGACCTGCAACCCAGCACTTGGCACACAGCTCAAGGTCGTCCTCCACTTGGAATGGTCCAGCCCCAAGCCAGGAAGACTGAGTGAGAACCACAGTATTACTGAACTGCGAGATCGCCTTCCCTGAAGACACTGTCTAGAAGACACTAGATAATCTGAGTGAGAACTATGATATTTTCAAAAATCAAGATGGCCAAAAAATGCTGGTGCCAGAGCGTAACGCTTGACAAATTCTAAAATACAAGGGACATATGCTTGAGATCCCATATGCATAAAAAACACTACTCTTCGAAAGATTGATTTGATACTCAAAGTAAAGAAGAGAAAATAAGAATGTCAAAACTTGGCAAAAAAAGGAGTGAGTTACCAGATGACACATCAGCAAAGGAAACCAGCTTGGAGATGTGCGCTGGTGGCGCCGATGAAATTTCCGGAATACTGAAGGAGCTCAAACTTTTTTGAACTGAAATTGCAGGGAAATTTGGTGTGCTAAGGAAAGCGGTGAGCAATATGAAACAGAACTTTGAACAATTAAAAACAAGAATGGATGAAGCCGAAGCGAGGATTGCGCTTAATGAGGACCATGTTATGGATTTAACAAAAGTGGTTTCTCACTTAATGCGCAAGCAAAAAGGTCTGGAGGAAAATGCGATGAACTGGAAACCTGATCAAGACGTAATAATCTGAGAATATACTCAGAACTGGAGAAATGAGAAGGAGGAAACATGATTGAGTTCATTCAAAAACTTTTTCATGAGCAGTTAAACATCTGGGAAAGGATTACCATTGAAAGGGCACTTCGCGCATCACATGTGTCCACGGGGCGCATGGGCTATACCATCATTGTTTCCACAGTCATGTGGAAAAACAGTGGGTGTGACAGGCAGCATGGTCCCAGAAGGCTATTTGGGTGAATGATCAGCCGTGTAGTCTCCATCAAATAATATCCTCTGAAGTGTTTAAGCAGCATGCGTATAGGAGCACGATGAAGCAATTAAAGGAGCGAAAAATAAAGTCTTGCATAGTGTATCCTGCAAAACTCAGGCTGTTTCTACAGAATGGAAAGACACATATTTATGATAATCCACAAGTAGCAGCTGAATGTTTTAAGGAATATGGCATAGCAATGGAAGTTCAAAAAAAGTAGTCAGACTGGGAGTCAGCTCTGCGGGCTGGCAGCCCTTCCTCAGCAGTAACAAATGTGCTCCTGCTGGAGAAATAAGATATTGAATTTGAAAGCAAAATAGAAATGGATGGATCATTTTCCTTAGTTCATTTGAACTGCAGAAGCTTGAATTCAAATTATAACAAAATGTATGATTATTTAAAGACAAGAACACATTTACTTAATCGCTCTTTCTGAGACCTGGTTAACTGATGAGAAAGGAGCTGAATTTCATTTTGATTGTTATAAATTGTTTTATGATAATAGGATCAATAAAAGAAGAGGTGGAGTTGCTTTCTATATTAGAAGTGATCTAAAATGCAAAAAAATTGAATGCATGTCAAGTGTAATAGAAAATTTTATAGAATGTATAACTGTGAAGATTGAAATAAAGAAGCAACAAAATGTCATTGTTTACTTGCTTATATAGAACTCCAGGCTCAGTATAAATGCATTTACTTGGAGCAATTATTAGATGGGTTGAATGATAATAAAATGGTGGTAATTTGTGGTGACTTCAACATAAACCTTTTGAATGTGTCTAATCATACTACTAGCTCAGATTTTTTAGATCTTCTATTTAGTAGATGCCTTTATCCAACATTTACCAGGCCTAGCATAATAATTTCTAGTTCTGCCACATTAATTGATAAATTTTTTTTAAATGTGCGAGACAACAATATTAAAAGTTTAAGGATGATCTTGTGAAGGAGCACCGTGATAGTGTTTACAATGCAAACTATGTAAATGAGGTGTATGAATTGTACTTACAAAAATATCTATGGCTATATAATGAAAATTGCCCAATAAAAATGTTGGTGGGAAAAAAAGATGTAGCAATAAACCTTGGATAACGAAAAAGTATAATAAGATCTTGTAAAAAGAAGCTTTATCAAGACTTTATAAAGTATCAAACAGAGAATGCAAACAAACAATATATAAATCCTATAAAAATAATCTTACAGTTGTAATGAGACATGCAAAGAAAGATAACAAAAATTTGTTATTGGAAAGAAAAGATAATATTAAAGGAATGTGGAACGTGTTAAGGATAATATATACAGTAATAGGATTTATAGTCAACCATCCTATTTGATTAATGAGCAGAATGGTTAAGGCCATAGATAAGTCATGAAAAATAGCTAATGAATTAAATTTTTTTTCCCCTCAATGTTGGCCCGTATCTTGACTAATCAATTCCATCACTGAGTAATGACAGCTGGAAAGGTGAAAACAAAATGATGCAATCCCTATATTTTGGTGAAATCAGCGAGAATGAAATTGTTGCCACTGTCTAAATTAAACAGTAAAAATTAATGTGATAGTGATGATTTAGATATGTTTATTCTCATAGAGACTATACATTGTATTAGCAGACCACTAAAAGATATATTTAATTTATCGTTTAATACTGGTGTCTTTCCACATAAAATGAAGGTGGCAAAGATTATCCCACTCTTTAAATCTGGTCATAAACACAATCTTAACAATTACTGGCCTATATCTATGCTCTCAATTTTCAAAAATCTTGGAAAAGTCTTTTGTCAAAAGATTAGATAATTTTATAGAAAAACATTCTTTATTAAATGACAATCAATTTGGTTTTACAAGCACTCGTTCAACAGCTTTGGCATTAATGAAAATCACAGAAGACATTACCACATCATTTCTAAACAAAACACATACAATTGGAGTTTTTAATCGACTTGAAAAAGGCTTTTGATACACTTGAACACAGCATATTGATAGCAGAATTACATATAAACAGAATAGGAGGTTTACCATTAAACTGGGTTATTTAGAAAACAGACAACAATATGTTGAATATGTGGGACATAAATCTAAGTACAATTTCATGTGGGATCCTCAAGGCTCTGTACTGGGGCCTAAACTTTTTATATGTAAAAATCTGTGATGCATCAAAGATATTGCATTTTGTTCTCTTCACAGATTATACAAATATTTTTGTGTCTGGTAGTACCTTGGAAAAACTATTGAAAACTATTATGCAAGAAAGGGTGCATGTACAAAAATGATTTATCCAAAATAAAATATTAAATTTAAGTTAAAAACAATTATGTTATTTACAAATTCAAAACGCACCGGAAATAATTTGAATTGAAATGGCATTAGTATTGAGAGGGTATCTGAATTTTGATGAGAAACTGAAATGGAAGTCTTATATACCATATGTTAAAAAGAAAATGTGTAAAAACATTGCTGTTTTGAGTAAATTGAAATATATTTTAATTTATAAAGCAATAAGAATTCTTTATTGTTCTTTGATTTTGCCATATTTAATGTAATGTGTGGAGGTATGGGGCAACACATATGCTACTAATTTGATGTCTTTATTTGTTGTACAAAAGAGGGCTATAAGAATAATTAACAAGTTTGCTCCAAACGAGCACACTACAGGAATATTTAGGAAAGCAGGACTACTAAAACTGAAGGACCTAGTTGTATTAACATTATTTGTTTTGCATAGAGCAAAATATGGGCTATTGCTATCTGGTTTGCAAAACCATTTTCCTGTAAATAGTTAAACAAGCAGAAGAAAAAATACTTTGAATATCCGTTGACAAGGACCACAATCAAACAAATGTGTGTTTCTATGGCTGGAGTGAAACAATTTACAAATTAAAAATCATCAAATCTTATGAAAAGGGTTATTTAAAATAATATAAAAAAGAAAATTAGACGTATGTGTATTTCATGTATAGATTTGTATACATGTACATACAAACACAGACAGACATATTGCATCTGAAATGTAAATTTTTTGTATGTTTTCTTTTTGTTCTCAAGCGTATAAGCGATGTGTTCTGATCTGTTTTACATTTTCTTTTTGAAATATGAAAGGGGTAGGAGTTAATAAGAATTGTTCTTGTTCCTACTCGTATTCTTTTTTTTCATGGAATGTGTTGTTGTCATTGTATTTATTGTATTCATGTATTGTGACAGCCATACTTAGTATTACTACGTTACTATAGAAAAAAATAATAAAAAACCAAAATGGCTCCTGTCATGATATTTTTTTAGGATGAACCCGGACACAGCACGCACACACAGAGCTAGTTCTTAGAAGAGAGTTTATTGAACAGAGTGGATGATGGATGACGAAAAGAACCTGAGTCTCTTAACTGACGGAGATGTAGGGTGCAGAAGCTGGCCGGCAGGAGGAGTGCAGAGAGACTGACCGTGAGGAACTCTGGAGCCGAAGACTTGAGACCAGGACGGGGCATCTGAGCCGAGGGCTTGAGACCAGAACATCAGAGCCGAGGGCTTGAGACCAGAACATCAGAACCGAGGGCTTGAGACCAGAACATCAGAGCCGAGGACTTGAGACCAGAACATCAGAGCCGAGGACTTGAGACCAGAACATCAGAGCCGAGGACTTGAGACCAGAACATCTGAGCCAACAGCTCACCAGGAGTTGAGAACAGAAGTCGGAACAGAGCTGAGCTGGATCTAGGCAGTGACTGGAACAAAAACAAGCTGAAGGAAAGTCTATTGGCTGACTGGAACAAAAACAAAGTTGAAGTCGTCTGGCTGACTGTAACAAAAAACTGAGCTGACAAGGATTCTGGCAGAGACGAAGCGGGAGTGAACACTATGGACCGGCGACGAAAACAGACAAGAGTCAAACAAAAAACAGAACACAGGGGAACCAAAAGCCAAGAACACGGAGGACCAAAGGCTAGAGAACACGGGGAACCAAAGGGACTAGAGAACACTAGGGAACCAAAGGGGCTAAAGAACACAAGGGAACCAAAGGGGCTAGAGAACACAGGGACCAAGGGGCTAGAAAACACAGGGACCAAGGGGCTAGAAAACACAGGGAACCAAGGGGCAAGAAAACACAGGGAAACCAGGGGTCAAAAAGCACGGAGGAACCAAAGAGGCTAGAAAACTCTGGGGAACCGAAAGTCCAGAGAACTCTGGGGAACAGGCGAAAGGAAACACCAGGGAGACATGACAGGCGTGCACCAACGCCAGGGGGGAAGAACGGGCGTACGGAAACGCCAGAGGGAAGGACGGGCGCACGGAAACGCCAAAGGGAAGGAACGGGCGCACGACAGCGCCTAAGGGAATGAACGGGCGTACTAAACGCCAAAGGGAAGGAACGGGCGTACTAAACGCCAAAGGGAAGGAACGGGCGTACTTAAAGCCAAAGGGAATGAACGGGCGCACGACAGCGCCAATGGGAAGGAACGGGCGTGCCTAACGCCAAAGGGAAGGAACGGGCGTACTTAAAGCCAATGGGAAGGAATGGCCGTACTTAACGCCAAGGGGAAGGAATGGCCGTACTTAACGCCAAGGGGAAGGAACAGCCGTACTTAACGCCAAAGGGAAGGAACAGCCGTACTTAACGCCAAAGGGAAGGAACGGGCGTATGACAACGCCAGAGGGAAGAACAGGCGTAGGACAACACCAGAGGGAAGAACAGGCGTTCTGAAAACACCAGGGCTCAACAACACACGCTGGAGCACGACAGGCCTATAGAAACGCCAGAGGGAAGAACAGGCGTTCTGAAAACACCAGGGCTCAACAACACACGCTGGAGCACGACAGGCGTATAGAAACGCCAGGGGAAACCCGCCGGGGCGTGAGGGAAACGCCGGGGCGAGAGGAAAGAGAACACCGGGGCGCGAGGGAAACGCCGGGGCACAAGGGAAGCAGGAACTTCTAAAACGCCAGGGAACACTAAATCTAAACGCCAGGAAACTAAACACCAGGGAACCAAGAAACCTAAACACCAGAGAACTGAGGACGTTCTAACATGCCGGGGAACCGAGAATAGAGGACGTCTAAACACGCCGGGGAACCGAGAACAGAGGGCGTCTAAACACGCCGGGGAACCGAGAACAACGTAAACACCAGGAACTAGAGGGTGAGCTAGGCAGCGACAGGCCAGGCGCGCCAGAGGGCACATACAGCAACTTATAAGCACCAGAGGGCTCTGGCGGCGACCTGCGTGCGCTGGGCAGCGACAGGCTGGGCGCGCCAGAGGGCTCAGCCGGCGACTAGGAACGCCGGAGGGCTCTGGCGGCGCCTAAACAGGAGAACAACAAGAACTAAGAGGGCTAGGTGAACTGAACAGAGACAGTAGGGAAAGTCAAAACAAAATAAAACTACTTTAGGCTAGAGGGAACTAGACTAACCTAAGCAGGGCAAAAACAAAACAAAGAAAGCGGGAAGTAAAGCGTAGGGACCATGAAAGCGCAGGGACCTTAGAAAGCGCAGGGACCTTTAAGAGCGCAGGGACCTTCAAGAGCGCTGGATCCCATCCAACGCAGGAACCCATACGGCACAGGAACCCAGACGGCACAGGAACCCAGACGGCGCAGGAACCCAGACGGCACAGGAACCCACACACATAGATACTAAGGGGATAAACAAACAAAACTAAATAAAAACAAATACAGAACTAAGACTAGAACTACAAAACTTGACAGACTACAATGCTAATACCGGAACTACAGGGCTAGACAGGGACTACAGGGCTAGACAGGGACTACAGGGTCGAAAGCCGGATCTACGGGTCTAAAACTGAAAAATCAAAACAAGACTGGTAAACTAGGAAAGGAACCAAAGGCTAAAACAAAACTATGAAACAAAGCAGAACAGGGAGATGAGGGCAAGTACAGCTAAACTGATGAAAAATTAGATAACTAGAGCTAGAAATAAGAACACAAAGCAAAACAGGAAGTCTAAGGTAAAAACTGGAACTCAAAAACAAAACTCGGAAGACTAAAAGCTAACCTAGAACTATAGAACCAAGCTGGAAATACAAAAAGCTAGATAAAACTCAAATACTCAAAAGAAAGAAAACCCCAAAATAACCCTAAAACACCCAAAAATCCTAAGTAAACCAAAAACTAAGGTTGAGCCTAAACAAATGAACAGAAGGCGGAAATAATTCTTCTAAAACAGTAAAAAAATATATATACAAAAGCATGGGCGTAGGTTTGTATAGGGACCATAGGGACATGTCCCTACCAATAATTCGATGTGAATAACATGTTTATAATTTACAATACATCGTTGTTACAGCAGTCGCTTATTTTCCTCTCGCAGCTCCGCTGCTTGGCGGCGGCTGCTGCTGCAGCTCTGTCTGCCAGCCTGCGTGTCCAGTCGGTCTTTCCTGTCGCTTTAACTTAGCAGCGCACGTAACTGTGCTGTGTGCTGTTTAACTCCACTCTCATTGGTTGTTTTGCCTTAAGTCCCGCCTTCTCTCTCCCTGGTTGGTTGTTTTCTAGTGCGTGCATGTGCGTGCATGCTTGCAGCGCGAAATTTAAATTTAATTCACACTAGAATACTGCGGTTACTACAACGATTAAAAAAAATATATTATCCACGCTATAACACGCGATAGAAGAAGCAGGAGAGAATAGTTTTCATTTGTGGAACTTAAGAAATGTAAGTAACCAATGTTAGCATCTTAAAATAATATTTAATTCTGAAGTATAATACATTTTATCAACAAAAATATTCAGTGTCAGGCAGGAGTTCTGAAGACTGCTGGAAAAATCGACAAGCAAAGAATGTAAGCTTTCAAAAAATCCCTTTAAGGCGGTTCAGATATAAATAGCAGGTGTTATTAGTTTTATAGAGTATAACAATACGAGATGGTGCCTAAACATTGCTATTTTTTGTTTAGAAAGCATAATTAGGGTTCAACATAATAATAGTGCTATTTAATTATTTCTACTTTTGGAAATAGGATAAAGTACAAACAGAGGAACACATTGGTTTGATTTTACATAGATTTCCACACAGTCCATAAGTAAATTAGTACAAATAATAGTGTCCGGTAAAAATGCTTGAATCTGGCTGTTTATTTTGGAGCTTATTACATTACGGATAAGATAGTGTTATATTTTCTTTTAATAATTGTTAAAAGCGATTTTATATTTGAATAAACTTAGGCTCATGCTTAGTGTTGTGATTGTAGATGATGCCACCAAAAATGAAAAGAGACATAAGGAGCTATTTTAACACTCAGACAGTAAGTATCATAGGATGATATAAAAGGTTGTGTTACATTTAATCCTTTAATACTAAAAACACACTTGTATAATAGTAACATTATATGATTATAGGAAACACAGATATCCAGTAATAACGATGCAGGGCAGCTTGGATGTGAAGCAGCTGGCCCTTCAGTGCTTCAGGTGATGTCTAATTTATTTTAATTACAAATTAAGGAGCAGCTTTTTATTTATATACAATATATATAGTGCTTATAAAATTTGTATTAAAGTAGCAAAAAATACTGCTTTTCTCTTTAAACGAAATGTCCCCTGATGCTCATGTCAAGTATAAAAAAATAGGGGCATGCATACTGCGTAGGACCAATGACATCAAACCAATGAAACTTGAGACCAGTAGTGTCCCTACCAAAGTTGAAATCAAACCTACGCCCATGCACAAAAGCAAGACTAGAAACTAAAGCAGAACTAGAACACAACAAACCAAACCTAAAAAACTCTAAGAAATCAAAGAAACACTGAAATACTCTAAAACTAAGGAACGTTAAGTAAGTCAAAACACAAGACCAAAAATAACTTAAAACAAAAACTCAAACTAGAAGGCGCTAGGCAGCAAAGTCTTAATATGCTGGGCAGCAGCAAAAGTTAACGCTGGGCAACGACGACGAGGAGCGCCGTCCTTAATGCTGAGCAGCGTGGGAGGTGGACTTCGCGGAAGGCGATCCGGGAAACAGAGTCAGAGGCGGGGCGTCGCAGATGCGACCCCGGCAGACGAACCAGAAGCGTGAAGTCACAACTCAGAGACCATGGCGAGACCAAACAGAGGCGAGGCGTCGCCGCACAGCGACCCAGGCGAGATGAACCGGAGGCGGGGCAGATCCTACCAGCTTCTGCACCAGGCTCTGTGCGTGCTCGAGTTCATCCCTTGGCCGGTCCATAATGTCATGATATTTTTCTAGGATGAACCCGGACACAGCACGCACACACAGAGCTAGTTCTTAGGAGAGAGTTTATTGAACAGGGTGGATGATGGATGACGAAAAGAACCTGAGTCTCTTAACTGACGGAGATGTAGGGTGCAGAAGCTGGCCGGCAGGAGGAGTGCAGAGAGACTGACCGGGAGGAACTCTGGAGCCGAAGACTTGAGACCAGGACGGGGCATCTGAGCCGAGGACTTGAGACCAGAACATCAGAGCCGAGGACTTGAGACCAGAACATCTGAGCCGACAGCTCACCAGGAGTTGAGAACAGAAGTTGGAACAGAGCTGAGCTGGATCTAGGCAGTGACTGGAACAAAAACAAAGCTGAAGGAAGGTCTATTGGCTGACTGGAACAAAAACAAAGTTGAAGTAAGTCTTCTGGCTGACTGTAACAAAAAACTGAGCTGACAAGGATTCTGGCAGAGACGGAGCGGGAGTGAACACTATGGACCGGCGACGAGAACAGAATGAGGTGAGTCTTATAAAGAGGTGAACACAGGTGGCAACAGATCAGGGGTAATTGCAGCCTGACAGGTGACGGGAATGAAGACTAATTAGTGTCCAGAGGTGTGACTAAAGCTGAGCGAGGGAGAGCTGAGTGAACTACAAAATAACAAAGAAGCCAGACAAAACTTAAACCATGACAGCCCCAGAGCAGTCACAACATCCAACCACTTACCCAATGCAGCCATTCCTCTCTCACTGAGAGAGGCAAGATTAATGCATTGGTCAGTCTGAGTGTCTCTGAGGTGACCCCTGCCCAGGCATTTGGAACAAAACATATAACTGTCCTTTATTTGGAGAAGAGCCCCAACAAGGGGATATGCCAACATTCCCAGTCACAGGTGCAGAAGAAAATGCAGTCTAGCCCGAAGACAGGAACACTGAGCAAGAACTACAACAAAACTGTGATCAGCTTCCCTGACCACACTGATAGCCACTTTGACTAGGCAATCTGAGTGAGAACTGTTACAGCTACAGAGCAGAGTCAGAGCATCCAGCTGCCTACTTGTCAGCAGCCACTCACTCATTCACAACCGGAGAAAGAAGTGCAAGATGTAAATATGTGTCAACACTGGAAGTAGATGAGCTGTCAACCACTGGATGCTCAATGGATCCCCTATCACAAACAAAGTGAGCATAAAACTCACATACTACCACAGACTTAGAGGGCTACAAAGTGCACTCTGGCAGTAAAGTCACACGCAGGATGGTGCTGTACGTCATTCAATCATCTGCTTACCTCTCTCAGACTTGCAGAAAACCAATAAGTGCTGAAAACAATCACTCATGTAATGCATGCCAAGTCAACAGCGAGAACATATCAGAGGTCAATGCAGTCTCCCAGGTGCTAGTAGTGATGTCACATACATTGCTTTGTTTACATTAAATCTTGACATGTGCAGAGGGCGAGGAGACATATCCACTTTGTTTACTGCCACTGGCAGTCAGGCAGGAGTAAAACAAAACTGTGTGTTTGCTGCAGAAACTGCACTACTACAATAATACAGTAATGGCTCAGTTTTAAAGCTGAGGCCTGCAAAATTCTTTCTTCACTAATGATTGTGATTTGCAAAATATTGATAGTCACAAAATAAAATATTGGATGTCTTAAAAAAACAGAAATAAAAATTTTATTTTCAGGTGTATGTTACCTTTAATGCTTGTTCCTTAAAGAATGCCAATGCATATGCAAAGATGTCCAGGGCCTTCACTCGCTTTCCGTTTGCTGCATGGATCTCAGTATCAGTCGACAGATTCTGAGGACAGAAGAGAGACATGTGTCCCAAGTTTCAGTGGCTTTTCAGCACAATTTCTACTACTGTATAGTTGTTGTTGTTGTTTTACATCCAATGAGATTTTCTTGCAGATGATAACCAAAGTAAATACAGTAACAATAAAGACATTTTGACAATGTGAGTTCTAAGAATTATTTATATTCAAAAGTGGACATGGAATAAACCATGGGCGTAGGTTTGATTTCAACTTTGGTAGGGACACTACTGGTCTCAAGTTTCATTGGTTTGATGTCATTGGTCCTACGCAGTATGCATGCCCCTATTTTTTTATACTTGACATGAGCATCAGGGGACATTTCGTTTAAAGAGAAAAGCAGTATTTTTTGCTACATTAATACAAATTTTATAAGCACTATATATATTGTATATAAATAAAAAGCTGCTCCTTAATTTGTAATTAAAATAAATTAGACATCACCTGAAGCACTGAAGGGCCAGCTGCTTCACATCCAAGCTGCCCTGCATCATTATTACTGGATATCTGTGTTTCCTATAATCATATAATGTTACTATTATACAAGTGTGTTTTTAGTATTAAAGGATTAAATGTAACACAACCTTTTATATCATCCTATGATACTTACTGTCTGAGTGTTAAAATAGCTCCTTATGTCTCTTTTCATTTTTGGTGGCATCATCTACAATCACAACACTAAGCATGAGCCTAAGTTTATTCAAATATAAAATCGCTTTTAACAATTATTAAAAGAAAATATAACACTATCTTATCCGTAATGTAATAATCTCCAAAATAAACAGCCAGATTCAAGCATTTTTACCGGACACTAATATTTGTACTAATTTACTTATGGACTGTGTGGAAATCTATGTAAAATCAAACCAATGTGTTCCTCTGTTTGTACTTTATCCTATTTCCAAAAGTAGAAATAATTAAATAGCACTATTATTATGTTGAACCCTAATTATGCTTTCTAAACAAAAAATAGCAATGTTTAGGCACCATCTCGTATAGTTATACTCTATAAAACTAATAACACCTGCTATTTATATCTGAACCGCCTTAAAGGGATTTTTTGAAAGCTTACATTCTTTGCTTGTCGATTTTTCCAGCAGTCTTCAGAACTCCTGCCTGACACTGAATATTTTTGTTGATAAAATGTATTATACTTCAGAATTAAATATTATTTTAAGATGCTAACATTGGTTACTTACATTTCTTAAGTTCCACAAATGAAAACTACTCTCTCCTGCTTCTTCTATCGCGTGTTATAGCGTGGATAATATATTTTTTTTAATCGTTGTAGTAACCGCAGTATTCTAGTGTGAATTAAATTTAAATTTCGCGCTGCAAGCATGCACTCACATGCACGCACTAGAAAACAACCAACCAGGGAGAGAGAAGGCGGGACTTAAGGCAAAACAACCAATGAGAGTGGAGTTAAACAGCACACAGCACAGTTACGTGCGCTGCTAAGTTAAAGCGACAGGAAAGACCGACTGGACACGCACGCAGGCTGGCAGACGGAGCTGCAGCAGCAGCCGCCGCAAAGCAGCGGAGCTGCGAGAGGAAAATAAGCGACTGCTGTAACAACGATGTTATTGTAAATTATAAACATGTTATTCACATCGAATTATTGGTAGGGACATGTCCCTATGGTCCCTATACAAACCTACGCCCATGGAATAAACAACTGTGTTTGTAAAACACAGAAAAATTTAGAAGCCAGTAAAACTCTCCCAGTATGGAGTTTAAACTCTTTCAATAAATGAGTAATGATTAACATATGGGATACCATGTCTCCTGGATTTTTTAGACCAGGGATGGAGGGCTTAAAACTATATGTAGTTGGTAATCCTGTTCAGAAACACTTTTTGTAATACTGGGTAAAATGGTCCTTCCAACCTGAAAGTAGTAAATACATTAGGTATTCACAAAAAAGTAAAAAAAAAAAAGCCTGAAAAAACTAATCAGTCCATGCCTGTCAGTCCGAAGGGCATGGATTTGACAGAGTTTTGTTCCTACTTTCCTTCCCATCTGTCCCTAAAGTTCAAAGGGTATTGCCATATCCATTGATTGTCCCACATGCCAATCATTCTGACGGGCTGATGTAACACCAGTGTCTGTGCTCATTCCTTCATAGTTTCCGCTTGCTGGCTGTGCATGTGCACTTCTAGTGTTTATGTATCCAGTTAGGTTAGCGGTTAGCCGTTCATTGTTGCTCAACTGCTCTTCCTGTAGACTTTGAACATGGGAACCGCGTTCATGTTTATGAGAAGAAGAGAAAGGCCTCAGTAGAAAGTAATAAGACCAGAGGGGATTTGGGAGATTTTTAAGATGCGATCCTCCTGAAGAGCGAGGTAAACTGGTCTTGTGCATGCGCAGTTTTTCAAAAATGGACAGTGGAAAACTTCCGGAAAAATCGCCGACCCTAGCTTTAAGACTGGTCTTGGGTTTGAGACCATTTTTCCTGGTCTTGGAGGGTCTGGTGTTGGTCTTTGTCTTGGTCTCGGAAGAACTGGTCTGGATTCTATCATTGCTGGGCAATCAGAGTCATCCTTATGATTTTATTTACACAGAACCTTGAAACTACAGAGCTGAGAACAACATAACCTCAAAGCTGAGTTAACCGAGCCCCTCCCAGCCTTACAAAAGTACACATAAACATATAATTTATGTGTGAAGCAGACAGCATGAATCTATATCGGGCTGGTGAGAGACATCCGACTTTCTGAGTTAGAGAGCCAAGTGATGTCCATTTGCGGCAAAGATCAAAGAGAGTTACATGTTAAACAAACTACAGCCTCTGAAACCAGCCTCTACCTAATTTTTCGAGGCCCAACAATACAAGACCGAGCCCAAAACTAAGGCATTGCATTCTTAGGCTGAGACAGTTTACAAATATCCTTATTAATTTATTATGATGATTATTTACTACCAAGAAGTAGTTTTAGTTGAACAATTAATCTTTTTTAATTCTGCATTTTGTGTTGTAAATTATCATTTTTTATTGGGTTTAAAAAAACAACAGTCTCCCAAAATATAAATTGCATATAGTTTCGTTGCATGCAGCTAACAATAGTGTAATGAGATTGCAGTTGGAATAAGATAACATTACAATATAAAGTGTTTTTTGCCTGCATTGTTACATTCTGATCACTGCTGCAGTGTGCAAAACAGTGTGCAGAAGAATGTTCCCCCATGCTTATGGTGCAAAAATAATGGTGCAAAAGGCATTAATATGAAAAGGTTCAGTGCAGTGCAAAATAATATGGTGCAAAAATTAGATTAGATGACTAGATTAGATTCAACTTTATTGTCATTACACAGGTACAGGTAGAAGGCAACAAAATGCAGTTTAGGTCTAACCAGAAGTGCAATAGCAGCAAGTGCAGGATAAACAATGGTTCCATAAGTACAGGACATGGATATGTACTCAATAAATATAGAGATGAATATTATTATAAACAGAATTTTACTGATAGATTTGTCCTATGAGTATAATATATAGATAACTAGTATTGTGAACTAAATTTACAGCTGGATATGTACCAAATATAATATACAGGTGGATATTACTATAAATAGAGTTTTACAGATATGTACAGATATGTATATACAGATAACTAATATTGTGAGCTAAATTTACAGCTGGATATGTACCGAATATAATATACAGGTGGATATTACTATGAATAGAGTTTTACAGATATGTACAATAGCATAAAACAGATGATTGTTATTATAACAGAGTTTACGTGTACTATGAATATATGTACAGATGGCTATTACTATAGGCAGAATTGTGAGCATGATATACAGGTAGCTTTTACTATAAAATGAATAAATAAAGTTCGGACAGAAGCTATTTAAATTAAAGTGCAGTGGAAGGTAATTGCATATTACAGTTCAAGTACGGTATTGCAAAAGTATATCTAAACAATGGGTACTGTGAACAAACAGCCAGTAGTGCAAATCAATATTGAGTCATAGTAGTGCAAGATGCATGCAAGTAGTAGTTACAATAGTAACAGTCAGGAGTGCAAATCAATATACAGTCATGATGAGTAGTGGAAGATGCATGTAAACAGTTGTTACAATAATAACAGTCAGGAGTGCAGGTGAACATTAGAGTCTTTAGACTTAGACATCTTTATTTGTCATTTTGTATGTACAGAGTGCATACAGAACAAAATTTCGTTGCATACAGCTTGTAATTAAAAGTAAACAATGAAATGATGGTGAAAAAGGCATTTGGGCAAAAATGCATTTGGAAACTGCAAATTCAGCAGCATTTGTAATGTTAGATAAAGATGCAATGGTGCAAATGTGCAAAAAGTGGTGCGGGGTCCAGTTTAGAGTTCAGCAGTTCAACAGACTGGTGGCAAAAGGGAAACAGCTTTTGCAGAACCTGGTGGACCTGCAGCAGATTCTGCGGAACCTCTTCCCTGAAGGTAGCAGGAAGAACAGTCCATGGTGGGGGTGTGAGGGGTCTTTTATGATGTTTCGGGCTCGGGACACGCAGCGCTGAGATGAAATGTCCTTAATGGAGGGAAGAGGAGCCCCAATGATCCCTTCTGCTGTCCTCACCACTCTCCTCGCGTTCTTCCAGTCGGTGGCATTGCAGTCTCCACACCACATAGAGAGACAGCTGGTCAGGATGCTCTCTCTGGTGCTTCTGTACAAGGTCGTGAGGATGGGCGGGGGCAGGTGGGCTCTCCTCATCCTCTGCAGGAAGTACAGTCGTTTCTGTGCCCTCTTCACCAGTGACGTGGCGTTCACAGACCAGGTGAGGTTGTCCGTGATGTGCACCCCCAGGAACTTGGTGCTGCTGACCACCATCACAGCTGAGCTATTGATGAGCAGTGGAGCGTGGTGAGGCCGGTTTTTCCTGAAGTCGACGATGATCTCCTTCGTCTTCTCCACGTTCAAGATCAGGCTGTTGTCTCTGATCAGGCCCACCACCTTTGTGTCGTCAGCAAACTTCACGATGTGATTGGTGGTGAACCTGGGGACGCAGTCGTGTGTCATCAGGGTGAACAGCAGGGGGCTCAGGACGCAGCCCTGAGGGGAGCCCGTGCTGAGGGTGATGACATCAGAGTTGTTCTGTCCGACTGAGGTCTGTTGGTGAGGAAGTCTGGCAGCTAACATCTTTGCACTGCAGTTAACGGCAGGTGGTTTATTTAAAATAAGGACTTGTCTGCCAGTAATTTGGAAAAAGTTTTTGGACATAATTACATTTGTTACAGTATATTGCAAGCAAAGTAAAGGAATACTCCAAATGCTTCAGCTAAAATGGGGAAAGGTTTAAGACCTACAAGTATGGCCTTGTTTATAAAGAGTTTGACCTTACACTCCCCCAAAAGTGTTAACGGTAGCAGTAAGTAATCCTGTCTCTAACTTCTAATGTGGCCATCTACAGGCAAGCGAACAGGCAGCAGCACAGAAAAAAGCAGAACAGTGCTGCAAGTTCTTGTTGGTTCCTTCAAATCTTTGCAAATCTGCTACACTGGATTGGACAGCTCCACATTAAACTAAGGCTAAGGTAGTATTCGGGCTTTAGCCAATGAACAATCTCATAGAATGTATTTAAAGATCGAAAAAAAATACTCAAACTACTGATACAGTTTAAATTGTAACAGTCACGTTTTTAATTGTCATTTAAATCCCTTTTTAGTCTCATTAAACAATAATACCTAATCTACGCTTGGCAATGATGTGGCCAAATAGTCACTTCTCTTAACTATACATTTAACCAGTATTGCATTTGTTAAATAAACCTGTTAAAAGACAAGAATCTGAAAAGTCTGCCATCTGCCATACTATCTCCTCCCTATTCTACAAAAACATCAGACTAAACAAGGTGAGACCGTACCTGGAGTTAACCAACTGCTGCTGCTTGCAACACAGACCTGCATTTATCAACATTTGTTGATCATGTCCTGTAGATAACAGTGTGTTTTCAGTCTTACTGCAGTGGTATGAAGCTTCATTTTGAATTTCTCCAGGTACAGCCAGTGTTTGGACTCGCTAGGGTCCAGGTCGTGGTAGAAATCCCGGGCTGCATAGCCAAAGCTGTGGAACTTTCTATCTGGAGTAAGTAGGATGGTGGTTGGGGTCTTCTGATTGGATACACCAGGATCTCCACCCTCCCAACGCCTGGAAAATATGACATCAGTTAAAATTCATGAACAGTAAGTTTTGTTTTTCAACTATTTTTCTAGAATTCTTCTAAAATTTGTATATACTGGGATAAAGCACATTATCCAGCATTACTTATAACTAGAACACAGTTTGTACTATTCAAAGTTATTGTGATTATTAGATCATTTAAATACTTGTCAACTACTTTAGCAATTGATTAATCATTAACAGGCACATACAGCCTCTAAAACATGCCATTTGCTGAAAGAACAACCCACTCAGAGCAGTAATTAAGCCAAAACTGTCAAAAATATACATTTTGCATTTAAGATTCAATTCAGTTCAATTACCTTTATTAATCCCACAAAAGCCAATTAGTTGAGAGCAGGCATAAATGTAAATATCTCTTTTAATAAGCCCATTTATTTATTCGTCTTTTTAATAATCACCTCATTTACCTATTTTTATTATAATTGTCAACTTTATTTATTAATTACGTAGTTTTAAATGTATTAATTTCTTTCTATGTTTTAATATTTCTGTCTGTTTTATTCTTCCTTTCTATATTTTTACCCCATTTATTTATTCAACGCTATTTATTTATGCCAGTCCTTTTTCCATTTCTGTATGCATTTTTGCCTCATTATGCAAATGAGGAGGGGCGGTTTTAAGAGGAAAACTGCTCTGTGTTCAAATTTCTAAATGTCCAGTGTTCAGAGGTCTGGTGCACAAGAAACTAAAAGAGATGAAGAAAAGATGAAAGAAGAAGTTTGAGGGATTTTATGAGTAAATATAAAAAAATTAGTGCTGTCAAACGATTAAAAATTTTAATCGCGATTAATCGCATAATGTCGATAGTTAACTCGAGATTAATCGCAAATTAATCGCATATTTTATCCTTTTATTTCTGAAAGTGTAATAGCCTGTTTGGGCATTTTAATATGCAATTTTGCAATAAATGACACTAATAAAATACATGCTTGTACAAAAAATATTTTTATTTTGTTATTTTTCAAGCACTTTTCAGAATTGGGATGAAAACATCCTAGTGCCAAATGGTAAACTCTGGACTATAATGGCTAAATGACTTTTCATGATGCCCTGATGTTTACACTGTGTGTAAACAAATGTGTAAATAAATACCTGTTTTCATGCCGATATATTTTTTTTGCCTCTTAAACAAAGATAGACATGGTATTATGCATAAACATATAAATTAATAAAAAATTGTACATTTCAATAGTCATAAGTTTTGTTCATTTCCTCTCTCAATCTCTCTCTCTCTCTCTCTCTCTCTCTCTCTCTCTCTCTCTCTCTCTCTCTCTCTCTCACACACACACACACACACACACATACACACACACACATCTAATTCTGAGCTTTCACACCAACAACAATAATTTCTTTGAATATTTTTGCTTGCTGTTTCTATCCATGTTCATAGAGTTTAAGCCTGGAAAAAGCTTTTAAATTTCCAGGTCATTCCAGTCTTACACTTTGCTTGCAACTGGGCAGGAGCTTAGTACCCTGAATGAGACTGTTTAGCAACTGTTTAGTAACTCCTGGGGCCTGTTTCAATAAGGAGGTTCAACCAACTCTGAGTTAAAACTTGAACTCTGAGTTGAATTAGCCTGAGATGGGAAACTCTGAGTTTTGGGTTTCAGAACAGCTGAAATGAGTTAGTTCAATCAACTCTGATTTCACTGACTCTGAGTTAAGCGTGTGCACCACAACTATAAAAAGCCATTATCAATGGAGCGCAGATATTCCGAGTCACCATGGCAACAGCGTCAGACAAAAAAACGTGTGCATATTTCTCACCAGCAGAACTGGATGTGCTTATGCAAGCATATGCAGAATTTGAACATGTTTAAAAAAAAAAAAAGCAATACGGCTGCAGCGGCGAAGGAGAGAGAGTTAGCTTGGGAGAAGTTTACATTTTAATTACTTTTATACAGTGTTGGGTGTAATGAATTAAGTTACTAAGTCATCTAAATACTGTAATTAAATTAAAGACTATAAAACAATAGTGGATTTAATAACATTTTAAAAGGTATAATTTTATTTTAACTTTCTCCCTCTAGTTACACACTTTGGTCAATTTAAGATTAATTCATGCAATTGAATATTGTTTATTTGAAAGCATTAGAAGTGCAGTTTCTTGTCTCTCCTATTGTTCAAGTGGTTGAGGTTAATTTGGGATCTAGAAAGTAATTAATAAATAAGTAAAAACAAAGTAGACCAATACTTTCTAGAGACAGTAATTATTATATTAATCTAATTAGACTTGTTGAGGATAAAATTAGTAGTTAGTAATTAAGAACTATTTTAGAGTAACTTACCCAACTGTTATAATATCAGAGGTGAAACTGGAAGAACAGTATTTTATTAAACCTAATTTAATTTTTATGGATAGGTGCAATCCTGCAGGCATCAAAAGAACATGGCAGCAGCTGAAAATGAAATATAAAAACACACTTCAAGCAGGTAAGCCTTGAGCACATCATAGGAGTAGAGTAGCTACCTGGCTTTACAAACATTTGACATATTAAATGACTAAATGGCATTCAGTGTCTAGCAGTGCAGCAGCATTTTTGACATAGGTCTAAATGTTCATTCTCATTTGACTTCTACTCAGCCAACAGACAGAAGGCAGAGGCTCGTAAAACAGGGGTAGGACCTGCACCACCACCCCTGACAAATGCAGAAGAGATGGCCCTGAGCCTAAATGCTGGAAGGCCAATGGCTGAGGGAATTCCTGGAGGGACTTCATCAGAGCCAGTCACTCCAGAAGATTTAAGTGCCTTCATAAAATGTAAGAGGTCTACCTACAGTGTTGTTGATTTTATATAGACTAAATGTGATATTTCCATTTATATTACTTTGGGTTTGTTTTTTGTTGGTCCCAACAGATTTGGATGGTAATATCTGCCTCTTGGAGCCTCCTGTCCCAACAGTACCCCATACAGTTGTCAGTAGCCTACTCCATACACCATCAATTATGACAAATAGTATTATAAAGTGTACTCTATGAAATGCTCATCTTCACAGGATGATGGGGATGAAGAAGCCGTTTCTGCTGCCACAGACAGGCCTACAGAGGTAATTTTAATATTATATGTCTACACATCAAACAATCTACACATTCACATTTATATGTGGAGTAGCCTATAGAATCCAAGTTTATATCTATAAATGGTGATTCTTATCTCTACCCCCCAGAGTGTGGAAGAACAGCAGGAGGAAGGTCCATCAACTTCTGGTGCACAGATGGACACAGTTCAGTGATTTACAGTAAATGTCACAGTTTCATTCTGAATTTTAGACTACATTCATGATGTAACTCTAATCTAATGTATTTTCAGTTGCCAGTTAAGGAGTTATATAGACTTCTTCTTATTAAAAAGATAGAAAAAAACAGCAAAGAACTTGTATACTTGGACCGCCAGATCCAAAAGGCAGATCTGGAAATCAACATTCTGAAACTAAAGCTAGAGGTGAGTGTATGGTCACAGGTGAATTCTAGGAAATATTGAAACTATTTTAAAATCTTTTTTTTTTTGTTTTTTTTTTTTGTTTTTTAGCAAATGAAGAACACCATATAAATTGCTGTGATAGGATAGGGAAATGACAAAAAATCCACTCTGGGCCTCAAAATCCTTTCCTGACGTAAATGTAACTCCCTATGAAGTAATACAGCCTCTTCGTCAACAGGATCATCCATAAAAGGACATGCCATTTCATTCCCTTTGCGTGACTGAAATGTGCGCAATGAATATGTCCCCAAAGAATCAATGAGGTGTTTAAACACCACTTCCTTTTTAAAAAAGGGGAGGAGATCAAAATAAACTCTGGGTTTTCTGAAGAAAACCTGCTCCCGACCAGGTTAGGTTCACAGAGTAAATTGCCATGGTAACTGACTCTGAGTATAAGTTACCTCTCTTTCAGAAACGGGCTTGACTTACTCTTCTTTCTCAGGTTTAACTTACCTCCCTTTCTGAAACAGAAAACCCAGAGTTTCCCTCATTTCAAGGTTAACATACTCAGAGTTTTCACTTAACCTCCTTTCTGAAACAGGCCCCAGGTCCTTCGTTTGGCAACATGATTCATCCTTGGTTTGTTAAATACAGAAACAAATTATTAAGCATTAAAGTACGGTTTATGGGTTGGGGTTTCTGCAATGTTATCAATGTGTAAAAGCTCATCTTCAAAACCAATCTCTGCTTAAAATGGTGATCTGCACCTTGTAATCTACTTTCAGCAGTTATCACCGGTTATTTCTCCGCTGCAGAAACTGCAGAAACTGCAGAAAATACGTGCAGAGTTGCTCTGTCTGCCTTTACTACCGTCGGCTCCTATGGCGGAGGGATATTTCAGCTGGATACACTTAAATGTAGTGCAGGCAGGTCTCATAATAACACCTATTTCGTCACTTATGTTAGAGCCCAAATAAGCGATTTCACTTTCAGAAACGTGCCCAAAAAAAAACGCAACCCGT
Source organism: Fundulus heteroclitus (assembly GCF_011125445.2). NCBI lineage: Eukaryota > Metazoa > Chordata > Actinopteri > Cyprinodontiformes > Fundulidae > Fundulus > Fundulus heteroclitus. Next base: position 507,690 of record NW_023396781.1, on the reverse strand, counting down.
GACTCATGAAATTTAGAAGCGCTTTTAGAAAAAAGAAGCCCAAAGTCGCATGTGTCCGAGGGTAAAAGAAACTTCGCGCTCACTGTCGGCAACAGTGAGCGCAGCGCGGGTCTGTTTTGCTACAGTTCTCTAGCACTCTTGAAACTACGGAAAGCGCCGAGGGTAAAAGAAACACAGTCCGGAGAGCGCGGCGGGGGGGAAAACATTAGGGAACGGTGTGTGTGTTTTGACGCGCGATTAACAGCGACAAAAAAATTGTCGGCGTTAAAATGGGTTTATGTTAACGCCGTTAATAACGCGTTTAACTGACAGCACTAAAATAAATAAAATAAAATCTGAAGATGAGACTGGAATAAATGCAGCAGGGAATCGCAAGCAGGAATCACAAGCAAATGATATGTAATATACACTTCTGATTAAATTATGCTTTGTGTAGCCTGGTTAATTTGCTCTAAACCAGTGCATGACAACACAACTAATCCACATGTTCTTCATTTTGTGACACTTTAAAAATTGACTCAATATTTGCATGACAATTGGATGGGACTATCCAATTACTAACATCCAACTGTTTTTTTAGCTTTCAGGTGTGATTTGCTGATACAACAAGGTATGCAGATCACCATCTGAAATACGGGTCTAGTTACTAGGAATTTTATGAAGTCAACTAATTCTTTCATCACAGGTTGCAAGGTTGAAACTGTTTAAATCATTCCAAGCGAAAGAGATCAGCTGCCTCTTCTCCTTTTCCATGCTGCGGAGTGGAATTCTGACTTAATCATCCTTGGTGATGCCACAAAAAAAATCAAATTATTGCAAAACAGTTGCTAAAAGCAACAACACACAGTCTAACAAATGTTCAGCTAGATATGTATATTTAAGAATACACTGTACCAACAGGTCCGAGAATGGTGGTGATGTTGCTATTTATGTTAAATCAAAATTTGATGCATCAATTGTTGTATTTAAATGCAAACCAATGGAGTTTTTGGCACTGAATGTGGAAGTAACTAAGTCAGATACGATCCATCAGCACAATGTGACACGGGCCAATGCCAGAAACTGATGATTCAGTCAGTGTGGCAATTAAAAAATACATGTACTGTTCTCATCTAAAAGGCAAAATCTTTTTTATCTGACACAAATGAGAACCTCAATATTTCCACAGATATTTTGAAAAGTGATGAAGTCTCTGTCTGATAATAAAAGTTTTCAGGCTCTTGCAAAATGTGTTCTAAAAGACTCAGTCTCAGTCTATCATAGAACTAAGGTCTTAACTTGATTTAACAAGCAGTTTGTGTCATCTGGTTCTTTGTTTGATTGATCAAGAATCTTGGATATTTTTAAGGATAAAATAATTCACCTATCAGCTTAAACTACAAATAAAATAAGGCACAGCTACTGTTTGCTGCACCAGTATTATGTGTGTGTGTGTGTGTGTGTGTGTGTGTGCGTGCGTGCGTGCATGCGTGCATGTTTAAGAGAAAGAGAAATAAGCAGAGAGGGGAGAAGAGGGCCTGGTTCTGCTGGAGGTTTTCCCTTCTTAAAGGGGAATTTTCCTCTCCTCTGTCACTTCATGCATGCTCAGTATGAGGAATTGCAGCAAAGTCATCGACAATGCAGACAACTGTCCACTGTGGCTCTACGCTGTTTCAGGAGGAATGAATGATGCTTCTCAACACTCAATGCAATCTGCTGGGTTTCCTAACATTTTGACCAATCTGCCCAGATGATATGATTAACTTTGACTTTGTAAAGTGCCTTGAGATGACATGTTGTAAATTGGCACTATATACCATATACAGTATACCATAGTCAAATGCCTGCCAGGGGCCAGAACGGGTGACATCAAATGTTACCTGAAACTGCTGGCTAAGGATACGTGTAAATACAGTAAGATTATTATTCACACTGGCGGTAATGACACCCGGTTATGCTAATTGGAGGTCACTAAAGGTAGTGTTGCTTCGGTGTTTAAGTTTCCTAATTTTCTCTGGTCCCCTGCCTGATTTGACCAGTAATGACATGTTTAGCTGCATGTCATCATTCAACCGCTGGTTGTCTAGATGGTTTCCTGATATCAACATGGGCTACATTGTTAATTGGCAAACTTAATGGGGAAAACCTGGTCTGATCCGGAGAGTCGGCATCAATCCCACTTTAGATGGTGCATCTCTTCTTTTTTATGAATCAGGCCGGATTTATTAGCTCTTCAAATTGCTGACAACCAAGGGTACAGACCAGAAAGCTGAGCTGTAGTTTAGCACACCTCTCTCCAGCTTCTGTACTGTTATCCACCCTTTACACCATTGAAACAGTCTTTCCCACGGCCAAAACTAAACTGATTAAAAACTGATCTAGAAGGAGCAAATCATAAAAATCTCATAGATTAATACTACTCTACTTGAACCAAAAAATAAAAATTAAATGTGGTTTATTAAATATAAGGTCTCTCCCTTCAAAGACTGTCAGTTAATGGATTAATTTCTGATAATTAGATTGATTTTTTTTTCTCAAAGAAACTTGGCTGCAAGAGGACTATGTTAGTACAAATAAGTCAACTCCCTCTAATTATTTAAAATTCCACATTTCCAGAACTATGTGACGAGGAGGAGGAGGAGTAGCAACCATCTTTCAGTCTGATTTATTAATTAGTCCCAGGAAAATTATTAACCACGCTTCTTTTGAACATTTAACTCTTATTCAAACTGCAAAGCAATAAAACCTCTTCTGTTTGTTGTTTTGTACTGTCCACCAGGCCCTTACTGTCAGTTTTTAGATCTGTTCTCAAACTTCTTATCTGATTTAGTGTTAAAAACTGATAAGGTTATTATAGTGGTGGATTGTAACATTCATGTACACACTAAATGTGATTATGTAATTAGGATAGTATTAATGTATCCTTTAATACTGTCCTTGATTAAAATTGTTTTGCTCAAAATGAGCATAAACCGACGCATTATTGCCTTCATACTTTGGACCTTGTGCTGACATATGGCATTGATTGAGAAGAATTAACAGGATTTCCTCAAAATCCTGTCCTATCTGACAGTTTTTAATAACCTTTGAATTCAATTTAACTGAGATTTCCACCCCAAACAGAAGGTTTTATTATAGTAGATCCTAATCAGATAATGCCGTATCAAACTTTAAAGAGTCTGTCCCCCTTTTACTTTCCTCAGTATCAGATAAATGCCCAGCCGATGGCAGCAATGTTATTTCTTCCCCTTCACAAATTGATGCTCTTGGCACCAGAGAGAAAAAGGTGAAGATTTTTAACCAGCTTAAAATATTAAGGGCAGATGTTGTCTTATTGCAAGAAATTCATAAATCAGCTAAACTGTAAACGATCTTAACTCACTTGAGTTCCCTAAAGTGTTTTCCACCTGCTAGACAAAGAGGAGTAGAAATATGAATGAAAAAAACGTTAGTTTTACAATATTACACAAAATTATAGATCCTGAAGGTAGAGTCATAATAAAATATCTATTCATAACCAAAAGCTATGTATTGTCAGGTGACAATACATAGCAGACAGAGAAGAAGACAGCGCTGCCGCTCAACTCTGTGAAACTATGTAGCGATATTCGTGCCTCCTGTTTGAGCGCGCAGGAACCAATCCAAGCCCGCAGTGAGACAACTCTCAATGCTCAAAACCGGTCTGGCGCGCGCTCAACTCTGGAAAACTCTTCTCAACCCACTGTCCTCGTGGTGAGTTCCATCTCTGCTTGCGCACTACTTTGCTCGCGCGCACCTGCTCGTTCCACGCTCAACACCAGCTGTGCGCTCGCTCGGCTGTTTAAGCCAATCACAGACCGTTTTTCTTCCATCCAATCAGAGTATGGCTTGCAAATACTGCATTCAGATGAATTAAATCAAAATGCTGCAGCCTTTGAGAGAAATTACTAAACATCACCATGGGATTGAAGAAAAACAAATAAAAAGTTTAATATTTTAGCCTAAAATATTTAGGCTAACGTATTTAGACTAAAATATTAGAGTTACTAAGTGAGGTGTGAAAAATGTTTTTGTCTCGTTTCTTTCCAGCTTCTGGGAGGTGATGCAAAGGTTTATGCTGATCATAATCATAATGAATGTCATCATTATTTAAAGACCACTTTAACACAAGATAAAACAAAGTGCCGAACATCAGAAATACATCAGACAAGAGATAACAACTAATAAAATGCTTGTTTGTTAAAATAGCAATAGGCCTAAATTGTGTATAATTAGCCTAAAAAGTAAATTGGAATATGGAATATGTTGACGTCTGTTAAATTGATCTTTTTTATTATTATTTCAGTTGACGTCTCCTGTTGACGTGAGTTCAGTTTGACATTGGCATCTGTTTAGTTCAGTTTGTCTGCTGTTGAAAACAATCGTTTATGAATTTGCTCTAATGACAGTTCCATTTTAAAACAAAGCCCTCTGTCCGTGATGTTTCAGTAAAAGTAGCATGTAAGATGGAAATATTTGGATGGATATTTTATAAATAGGCCTTTTTTATGAATGCACTTTGTTAAAAGAAATACAATTAAAAAAAACATGTGTTGGGCAATCAGTTGTTTTTCAAACACAGCATTCCAGGAACACAAAAGAAAGATGCATTTACTGCAGGGACCTGCAGTGTGGAAGGTTTGTGGTTGGGGGGGGTGGGGGGGGGGTTATCTTTACCTATTCCAAGGGGAGGCTCACATTCAATGAATTTGAAAACCCCTGTAATAGATTATTCCTATAGTAAATACACTGAATGCAATATATTGTCTTTAGATGTAGAAAAAGCATTTGATAGACTTAACTAAAAAAATTATATTTCAATTCAATTGAATTTTACAATTCACAACACATGTCATCTCCAGGCACTTTACAAAGTCAAATTCAATCAAATCATACAGATTGGTCAAAAAGGTTTCTGTCTATGGAAACCCAGTAGATTGCATCAAGCCTTGAAAAGCAGCATTCACTACTCGTGACAGAACGTAGAGCCACAGTGGAAAGTCGTCTGTATTGTCGATGGCTTTGCAGCAATCCTTCATACTGAGCATGCATGAATTGACAGTGGAGGGGAAAACTCTCTCTAGCAGAACCGGGCTCAGTGTGAATGGTCTTGACCGACTGGGGGGTTAGAGAAGAAGGAGCAATAAATTTAAGCTTATTAAAAGTGGTTTACAAATTCCAATAAATGTTTGAGTTCCTTGATCTAAACCCCTCAAAACTACTGTAATTTCTACAGGACACTGTCTAAACTAGACGATTCAATATCTCTTCCTTTTATGAAATAGGAAGCATATTTATCAGTCAGATTTGAACAAAACTCCTGGTCTCATATGTTTAAGAACTTTCAAAATGACTAGAAACCTGAATTTACAGCTAATACAATACAAAGTCCTTCTTAGAGTACACTATACAGGTCAAAGATTATTCAGGATGGGTTTTGCAAAATCTAATATCTGTTCACAGTGCACAGTCAATAATTGTGACAATTATATCCATGGACTATGGTTATGTACACCTGTTAAGAGGTTCTGGGTCCAGATATGTAAGGACTTATCAAAGTGTAAAATTTCACCTTCTCCCACAATTTGCTTGCTGGGTAACTTGGATTATAGCACTTTGGGAAAAAAATCAGTTTGAATGGCTTTCATTGCCGAGAAAACTTTCACTGCAAAGAAAACAATCCTCATGGATTGGAAAATAAAAAAAAGATTCTCAGTAATAATCAGTATAGAGATCTTTTGTTGCATTATATTAGTCTTGAGACAGCATCTGTCTCCACATCAGATCGATCTTTCTGAGCTCCTCTGACTGGCTCCGTCACTTAGTGGGAGCGGGGGGCTGTTGGATGTCTCCAGTGTGGGTGATGGCTTATTTGGGGGTCTGAGGGGTGCCCGGAGTGGGGTGTCTGGTGGGTCCAGCACCAGGGTCTGTGGCCCCCGCTGGGGTGGGGCTTTGGAGGCGGACTCCGACGGCCACTTGTGATAATCTTGAGGGGTTCTGCATGGCCTGGTAGCTGTGCTACTCTTGGGTGGGTCTGGGGCTTGTGGTTCCTGGAGTGTGTTGCCCTTGGGCGGGTGTCCTGGCGGGTCCTTGGGGGCTTGGGTTCTGTGGAATATGTAGCTGAGGGTTTGGGCCAGTGTATGCCCGGGTGTCTAGCCCTACCCAGAGCCTCTGGTTCATTGGCAAGCCTTGGGGTCGTGAAGGGGAGATGCTCTCCCCTTCACGGGGTAGGGATGGCTACCTTTCACATTTGAACCGATACGATACCAATACCCGGTAACTGGGAATTGTTACTGGTACCTAATGGTATGTATTTTTGGTACTTTTGTGTGTTTATGTAGTAGTAAATCTTAGTTTATTAATAAAATCTCAAAATTCTTAAATTCAACATATTTATCTCTCAATATAAAAACTTATTTGGATCTACAAGTGAACCTTATTAAATAATTTACGAATTATAATACATTGCCTGAATCCACAGCACATAATGCACATTTTTACCAAAACAAGAGTGAAAAAGGTTTGGGATTGAAGCTGTGTGTGAATAAAGTTCAGGGAATTGTTTTAGTGCAACGGTTTCAGAGAAGAAAATATATATATTAAAAACATATTTTATCCCACTTTGTATTAAAAAAAAGTAAAAAACAAAGCAACTGGACTTGTTTTCCGTAGTTACAGGTCCACCCCTTAGTAATGGGCGGTCGTTAAAGCTATTTAGGCAGCAGATTGGACCGAAACTGGTCCACTCCTCTGTAACGGGGAGTCGTTAGGGTTGTTATTGGCTTGGCTTACAAGAACAATGTTTTGATCACCCGAATGAGGGTAAGAGTTAAGGTGATGACTGGCCGAAATTAATCCTATAGCTGTGTTGTAAGTTTTTGAGAGTTGGAACCTAAGGCCTCCTCCTCTGTTTAAGATTGCTCTTTCTCTCTTAACGTAGATGGCTTCCTTCACACCCCTTTCAAACCATCTGTCTTCTTTGTCCAAAATGTGAACATTTTGGTCCTCAAAAGAGTGTCCTTTGTCCTTAAGGTGTAAGTGGACAGCAGAGTCTTGTCCCGAGGAGGTAGCTCTCCTGTGTTGAGCCATGTGTCTGTGGAGAGGTTGTTTTGGTTTCTCCAATGTAAAGATCAGAACATTCCTCACTGCACATTACTAAGGGGTGGACCTGTTTCGATTGAATTTGCATGTTATCTAAGCCATTGCAAGGCCTTTGTTGGGCAATGGTATAAAGCTTGTTACTCCACATTACTCCAGACAGGGAGAGGAAGCGAAACGTCTTCAACTACGGAAAACAAGTCCAGTTGCTTTGTTTTTTTACTTTTTTTTTTGGAATGACCATGACCTGGATGACTGAGAATCTTCACCAGCATCCCACTTTGTAAACCAGGCTGGGATACATTAGCAATGAGGAAACAGAGAGGCTGTCCTTTACAGGCGAGTTCCAAGACGTGGCTGTAGCAGCTGTCTGTGAGACAGTGGTTGTAGAAGTAGGAATTCCCATAGCAGCACTCGCCGCTCTCCCACGACAGCCATTCCAGAACAATTGTTGCTTTTGCAGGAAGTCACCAATAACAGAAGAAGGTCGCTAAATTTTTCGCTACTTGCTTTTAAAAAAAAAAAAAAAAAAGGTCACTGGATGGGTCTGAAAAGTCACCAAATATAGTGAGAAATTTGCTAAATTGGCAGCAGTGACCAGGGCAGATTTCCTCAGAATAGAAGTATTTCTGAAACTGGCCTTCCACTTTGCCTCATAAATATGGCTCAGGACAAGACACATTAAGCGAGCTGATACTAGTATGACAAAGGTGTCAAACTTAGACTTAGACAACTTTATTTGTCATCTTGTATGCACAGAGTGCGTACAGAACGAAATTTTGTTGCATACAGCTTGTAAATTGCAGTAAAATTAAATTACAGTATAAGGTGCAGCAGTGATTTAAAAGTAAACGATTTAAATGTAGACAATGGAGGAGAAGTCGCAGTGTACAGGTGAGTATTTTTAAAACCATTTGTATGTGCAGAAACACTCTAGACATACAGCCTGAAGCTAAGGAAAGCAAGGAAAAGTGAATGCAAACACATTCTCACTGAAAAGGACAAGCTCTAACAGATGAAAAATTGAAGGATCTTAAAACAAGCTTCAAAAGGGCATACAAGAGGTTGAAACACAGCATAAATGAACTGAAAAAAAACCCATACAGCACAATGATGTTTCCAAGCTAACGGAGATCACCAGCAAAATAAATAGAACCCAAGTTGAGATTGATGCTATTTATCTCAAAATAAGAGAGACTTTACATCCAGATCATCCTTACTCAGAAATCCGGAGAATCTATTAAACATGGTTACAAATAAAAATTTTCAGAAATTCCTCAACAATTATGATTCAGAAGCTTCAACCTGGCCTGAAGCTGTTTTTATGCCGTCAAGCCATGAGGAAAAATCAGAATGGGTTGTAAGAAAAAGAATTTCAGACTTTTACAGGCAACAGGAAATGCTCCCCTCAGCAGGGTGCCATTGCTATAAAGCCAAGCTTCCCACAGACAAACATTCTCATTTCCCGTTGCTTCACTGGAACAACATAGCGGGGAACTCTTTTTATCCTCTGCAGAGCAGAGGATCTGACTGGGCCCAGAGATCTGCAAGCAGGATCAAAGCTAGGTCTGCAGTCTAACTCCTGCCTAACTAGATGCCGAAATAAAGGAATCCATCTATACCAAAATCAGCTTTGTTAATTTTTCTTAGCTGTGGCAGAAAAACTTACTTGAGACGACGCTGCGCTGTCTCCTTTCCCCACCAGGCCAAGCTGATAAGAGGGTCTGATCTGAAGTTTCCCGCTGCAGGGCTGAGTTTCACATGCCAGAGACACGACTATGACCCGGAGCCACCTGCTCCCAACGCCACGTTTTGGCTAGCCCATAGCCGCAGAGCCTAGGGTGACCATATTTTCATTTGGGAAAACCAGGACACCTTGGAGCGGGGAGGGGGGTGGGGGGGGGGTTGATTCCTGTTCCCATGCATAGAGATATCTGTGGCATGCACTCACTTAACATAGGCCTACATAATCCTACATTAACATGATATACAGTTGGTTTATTTAAAATGCTTTTCAGTAAAAGTCAACAGCAATAACTCCAATAACAAATGATAATTTTATTAAAAATGCATTTATTAAAAAATGCTTAACAATTCCTGTAATGAATGAATAGCACAATAAAGGCCTCCCATTTGTCTCGACCTGGTCTGAAAGCAGGGAAACTCTTTTGTAAATCGTCGGTAAACATACACTTGAGCTTTGGTATGTTGTTGGCACTGAGCTATATTACACACTGGAGTGCTAATCGCCGGCTGTTAGAACGAGTCGCTTTGAAGCCACCAGCCACCATATTGGTCCCTATTTCCCCCCAGTAACTAGGGAATATGTGCGCTACAGCATCGAATAACAAGGATTTTTTCATGTTCGGGGGGGGGGCTTAAAACTTTTAAAATGTCAAATGCCATATACTTTTATGTTATGTACTAAAACTGTCAAGTACTGAGAAAGTAATGTGCTGAAATATTTAGCACATTTTATTTATTAAAAAAAAAAAAAAATATATATATATATATATATATATATATATATATATATATATATAAATAAATAACAATATACAAAAACATATATTTACATATATGTATACATATATACATAAATGCATATACACATACTTATATATACATATATATATTTAATATGAATAACATGAAAAATATTTCAGCACCTAATTTCCTAGTAGTTGATAGTGTTAGTACATCCACTGACTGTAGAATTACCTGTGAAATGTTTTCACACAGCCAGAAAACTGCTTGTTGTTGCAACCAAATCCTATGGGATTCTGTGAGAGTAGGGAGTAGCAAGATGGCGGCCAGTGACTTCAGTTTTTCGGCAAAATCAGCACTCCAGTGTATTATATAGCTCAGTGATGGTGTACTGACAGCCACGCTATCTATCTTCTGATTAAGAACAGGGCTGCCCGCACTGACGCGGCTCAGGGATTACGTCACACGCAGCGCCGTGCGCAGTGCCCTAGTGCCTGTCAATTTAATGGTCCAATGAAGGTAATTTAAAAAACAGGACATTTCCTCACTTTCTAAAAAAAAAACCGGGACGCCCGGGACAGGACGTGAAATACGGACATGTCCCGGGAAATACGGACGTTTGGTCACCCTAGCAGAGCCAAATGCTAGCCACTGCCAGTTAATGAAACAATCAGCCTTCACCCTACTTCAACTGTTTCCAACTGGATGCCCAAAGTGAACCGAACTGACACAGAGGCACCAACAGGTTTGGCTGAGAAATAAACAGGGAAAGTTAAATGGTTTATTTAGAATGGTTTACTAACGGTGTTTTCACAGTGTTCTTAAAACACGTGGAGCTAACTGCTAGCCTAATGCTAATAGCTTTCGGATAACATTCGCTCTTCCCGGATACGCGACAATGGTTTGTTTCAAACATAAGGTTTGTTTCGCTTCGCTCCACCATCGTTCGATAGTGCTATGAGCATTATTACCATATTAATATGGAACGTTAATGTCTATTTAATGGTGTTTTTGTATTACTTTAGGATTAACCGATTTTAGCAACCGATCGCACCGACACCTGGCTTACAAGAGGTATAATCGCATTAATAAAATCAAACATTCTAAAGTTTTTACTGAGAAAATCTTTCTTTAAATTTTTATTTTATCAAATGTTTGTTTAACTCAGGATTTGCATTGTGAATGGGTTAAAACACAATCATTCTGATGATGATCGACCATTTTGTTTTGTCTTTTTGTTTCTTTTGTGTTGACATAGTTCTTTAGATTCTTTTAATCTTAATTTTGCCTAGTTGTTTTAGTTAAATTTCCTTAGACTAGTGGAGAGGATTTGTCGATTAAAATATAGTGTTAATCCAGACAAACAGCATTTTATAGTGATGTTCTCTGGATTAGAGGGTAACACGGGAGTGGATCTTCACTCCTGTCCCGTCCCACTCCCACTGAAAAAAATTGTGTCCCGTCCCAATCCCGAGCCAGAGTAGAAAAAAAAGTCCTGTCCTGTCCCGTCCCGCTCTTGGTAAAATTACTCCCACTCCCATCCCACTCCCACTCAGAATGACTCCCGCTCCTGCCCAACTTCCATTCTTGTTGTCTTCATTAAGTCTTCTGGCAATACATTAAACCTGAATGTCTATGAAGGGTCAGATAAGTTCCTGTTTTAGCTGTAGTAAAGGCCAGTTACAGTAAAAGGAATAATAATAATAATAAACAAATAATAAAAGTAACAAACAAGGTAACAGACCATGCTTATCTTAGTTGAATAAACAAAATGTACAATGTTGCCCTTTACTAATTCATTAAGTATTTGTTTCACATGAACAATGAAGTTACTTTTATATTTCAAATTGCTGAAACTAAAGAATAATGCACCAAGCAAGAGATCTATACTCAATTAAGAAAAACGTGCATAAAGGCATTACTGTCACAATTTAGATAATGTACCTCAGTGGTTCAAAAACTCAGTTTAGTAAAAAAAAAGTTGAATATCATTCAAGCATATTAGTATTTTTTGATTTGCAATAAAATATCCACAAACTAATTAGGGTTTACTATCAGAACCACTAAATTCATCGAACATTAAACACATTCTTAGACAGACTTCTCAACTTTTATAAAAAATTGAGAGTGAGATTATGTTAATTTGCAGGGGTGATGCGGAGCTGGAGGCGGAGCTAACTGGACCCAGGAAAAGCCGGTCCAGTAAGCTTCGCCTAATTTTTAGCTGACCAGACATGGAAGTACACATATTTTACTTTTTTTACAAAGTGAAAGAGTGTTAACACGTTTTTCAGTTAGTGGGTTAAAACTGAAAAAAACACAACTGTTCAAATAATACAAAATAAAAAAGTAGTTTTAAGTTATTGGCCGTATTATTACACTGTTGCACATTGGAAAATGAGTCCAGGAAACACGTTTTACAAGCAGGGTATTGAGTGTTAACACCGTGACATTTAACGCTCGTCAAGTTTGTTAATATTTGCAACTTTACAATCGTAAAGTGATTGTCACGTGATTCCCGTGGGAATCACGTGACCCGCGGGGTTCCCGAAAAAATGTCAGTCTCTACTCTCGATGTTAATGTTATTTCTGTTAAAAAATTCTTGAACTTGTAGAGGAGTTGTCACTCATTTATTCTATATTTGTGCAGAGTTTACTGTTAAAGCCACGGCAGTGCTCAAATCATTCCTTTCAACTATTGTTACGCCAGTTCAGGACGTGACAGCCTGCATTAGTTCAGGAAGTGACTGCATTTTCAATGATGCAATGTAGTCCCAGAGAGAGAGAGATGAAGGGACTTATCCTCCTATTCCCCGCTATCCGACGCACTGGCTTGCTGAGCTGAACCAGATCCACGGACTCGGAGCGCTCCAGGACACCAGCCGAGGCATCGTCAGAGTAAAGAAAGATTCCCCCCTTTTTTAATTTCTCTTTTCACCCATAAGGTGATTTAATAGTGCCTGGGCAGAGAACCTATTAGGGTTTAGTTTTAATGCTTAATTACTCCAAGACAGAGTTTGTTTAACTGCTGGATATTTTCTAATGTATGTGCATGCATTTTGTAAGTGATTTTGGCTGTGTTGATTTGTGGTACATAAATGACTCCGTCGTTTTTTTTTTCCCCATCTCTTCCCTTTCTCTTATCCTGTCCTCTTATCAGCGAGTTTAATCTCTTTGTTAAACCTCAGTTCGCGGTCTCCCCTTGAATTTCTCATTCAGGCTGCCCTCTTAATCAAGGTACCACCCTGTATTGACGTAAGTGCTGGTTACATCATTAAGATCGCCCCTTTACGCATCACGCAAGGTTGTAGGTCAGGTGTCGTCATAGTTGCCATCTTGGGAATGTGCAGCTAAGCTGTAACTAGCTTGTTGACAACGTCGAGGCGCCCATCCAGTTTCTCAGAGCTGTCTCTGTCTTTCAATACTGCTACGTCAAATGCTGACGTCTTGAATGTGATGTTTAAACAACTGTGAGTTGAACTGAGATTTGCTACCTCTTATTTTAATCCATTTTTACCTTTATTTTAATATATTTACGCATGTTTATCTTAGTAGTGAGTAGAGCTTCCAAGGTTGTTGAATCAGAGAATTACTGTAACAGGGAATTGCTTTTGGTTCAATAAAAGACAATCAGTGGAATAGTAATTGTTTGTGTTCATTCCAAGAGTTGCATGGTTTTTCAGAATACAGAGTTGCCTCTTTTTGAGTTAACATCCGACATTAATACAGAGACATTATCATTGGATTGGTGATAAAGGAGTAACGGTTTAAACTCTAATTGCAGTTATAGTTTGAGTTAGCAACGCTGCTGGATAAATCTCATCGGCCAGAAACCGATCAGACCTCCTGTTTCAGCATAAATTAGTTCATAACAGCTAATTAATAAATGCATTAGTGGTATAAATCATTAGAAGCTTATAGCCTTGGCATCACCACCATTTGAATGAGTTTGAATGACCTATTATTAAAATTATAATATCAAATTATAATTATTAATAATAATAATAATAATCATATTCAAACAGCTTTCTGGCATAACACTATTGTCTTAATATCAGCCCTAATATTCACCGGACAATACCTAACAGACAGAGAGTTATTTATTAAACATTAAATAACTTCAAACAGTGTGTAATAGCACAACACTGTTTTTAGGAACAGAAACGTCTTATGCTGCCTGGAGCATCCTGTAAGACAGATTTGGTGATCCTTTCCTGACATCATGACAAAATACATTCATGGTGCAAAATTGGTCCCAAAGACACTGTAGAGCTAACTAAGTTTTCAGATTTTTGAAGCAGCGTTGATTCAGCCATGCCCTATGTTATAAGTTCTCAATGACTGCATGGAAAACCAAAAGATGGCACAAAAACTACTGGCTGAGCTCACGGTGGAACAGAGCAGTTGTAATAATCCTGAACGAAAGCAATGTGTTTCCTGAGTTTAAGGACTTTGTCTCATTCCTCAACAAGGAGGCTCATATTGCTTGCCACTCCGTTACATCCTGGCTACCTATGAAGTCATAGGAAGAGAAATCAAAGTCAAGCGAACACGACAACTCTGAGACACATCAAAGATGGGACATTGGTGCCAAGACATTCATTACAAGCTGAAGTGAAAATACAGATAAATGTCTATTCTGTGAGAAATCAAACCACACTCTCCATAAGTGTCGCAAGTTCATTGAAAAGCCAATTGAAGAGAGGGCCAAGTTTGTACAGCAAGAGAAACTCTGTTTTGGCTGCCTTGAGACTGGTCATCCCTCCAAGGCCTATAAATCAAGAAGCACATGTGAGGCATGTGAAAAAGAACACCCAAGATACTTACATCAAAACCATGAGAAAAGGGATCAAAACCAAGGAAAGAAACCAAAACAAAACCAGTCAAATGAAAATGACGACAAAGACGAGTGTGCACAAGATCAGCTAAGGAAAACAATAATGAAAAAGACAAGAGATTTAAACCAAAGACACCTCTCTCAGAATCATCCAAGGAAAAGGTGGCACTCATACCTCACCAATCATTCCAGTCTATGTGTCCTTACAGACTGAACCAGACAAGGAAATGCAAGTGTATGCTTTGCTTGACACTCAGAGCGACATTATCTTTACCTTGAAGGAAGTAGCTGACACACTGAATGCCAAGAAAGATCCAGTAAATCTCAAGGTATCCACGATGATGTCAAGAAAAAAGTTGTGTCCAATGAAAGGGTGACAAGTGTCTACAAGTGAGAGGTATGAAGTCTGGAACCAAGATCAAACTCCCAGTAAGCTACACTAGGTAGTACATACCAGCTAACAGATCCCATATACCATCAAGCGAAACAGCAAGATCCTGGCCTAACTTAGAACATCTGGCAGATGAGACGTCTCAAGAACTGGCCTTTGCAGTAGGGCTACTAATTGGCTACAACTGTTCTCAATCTTTGGCACCCAGAGATGTTATCTATGGTAGTGAAGATGAGTCTTTTGCACTCCAGTCTTCGCTGGGTTTGAGCATCATTGGCTATACCAGTGCCTACTATGACTATGAAGATGAAATAGGTGTGAGTCACCTCATCATTATAAAGCAAGAATACCAGCAAGTTTGCCTCATTCTAAGCTCAAGTCTGAAGTCTGCTTTGCCTCTAGCATTTTTTCATCCTAACATACATTAGGATGAAAAAATGTGCCAGGACAAGATAGGTTGGGATGAGCCACCTCCTAATGACCTCAAGCCACAATGGGAAGCTTGGCTACAAGATCTCCATTATCTGTCTTTGGTAAAAAATACTACGGTGCTACTCACCATCAACAGCCAACGAAGATCAGCAGTATGAACTCCAACATTTTTCTGACACTAGTTCAACTGGCTACAGAGGATGTTCTTACCTCAGAACTGCTTCCAAATCTGAAGAAGTCCGCTGCACTGTCGTCATGCAAAAGGTGAGAGTCGCACAAACTAAGGTAACAACAATCCCAAGATTGGAACTCTTAGCTGCTGTAGTGGCCAGAAGGATAAGTGACCTGCTCAGATATGATATGGAACTTGAGGGCCTACAGGAACACTTTTGGACTAACTCGAGAGTCATCCTTGGGTGCGTCAATAACAATGCAAGGAGGTTACATGTATTTGTAGCCAATCATATCCAGCAAATTAGACCAAGCACAGAACCAAAGCAGTGGCAATATGTTGCCTCTGAAGATGTCCCAGCTGATCATGCGTCTAATGGACTCACCGCCAAGCAACTCATGAAGTCAAAGTGATTTATTGGGCCTCACTTTTTGTGGCAAAAAGAACTCCCTAAAGAGGAAGATAATCAGGTTGATGAAATTGAAAGAGAAGATCCAGAACTCAAAAGAGCACAGGTTCTCACAACCAAAGCAAAGGAGAAAAGATTTCTGTCAGATCATCTTGAGAAGTTCTCAGACTGGAGAAAAGTAGTAAAGGCCATAGCAAGACTCAAGCATTGTGCAAAGGATGTAAAGGGTTTAAAGACAAGATGAAATGAGCCCACCAAACTTCAAGAAAGACAAGAGGCTGAGCAATTTGTAATCCAAGTAGCTCAAAGAGAAGCGTTCAGTAAGGAGATCAAAGCTCTAACCCAAGAGAAAGAGTTCAATCAAAAAAGTCAACTTACCTGCATAAAGTCCCTTTGTTGTCATCCTTGTTATCTTGAGCATGGGATGAAGATTGACACAAAATATGTGCCAATGGTTTCTGGATTCTCAGATGTAATAGCGACGTGACATCTCTCATCTTCAAGTGTGTCATGTGCAGGAAGTTAAGAAAGCCCAACCAAGAACAAAAAATGGCCAGTCTTCCACCAGCAAAAATGGAAAGTACGCCTCACTTCACGTACAGCGGCATGGGCTGTTTCAGACCATTATATGTCACAGAGGGAAGAAAGGAGCTAAAGAAATATGGGCTCATATTTACCTGCATGTGCTCAAGAGCCATTTACTTAGAGGTATTAGATGACCTCACTTCGGACGCCTTTGTCAATGTGTTGAGTTGCTTTATAGCAGTAAGGGGCAACGTAAGACAACACCAAAGCGACCAATGCATGAAAGGAGTTCCAAGATATGATGAGAGAACAGCTAGAAGAACGTGTGAGAGAAATGGGATGTGGCTTGTTATGAATCCTTCTGCTTCCAGTCACATGGGCGGTGTCTGGGAGAGACAGATCTGCACCATAAGGAATGTCCTCACATCCATCCTTGACCAATTCACAAGTTGACTAGACAGTTCTTCACTGAGAATGTACTTATATGAGGTGATGGCAATTAATTATAGGAGACCATTAACCACTGTACATCTCAGTGAACCATCAGGCCCAGTACCTTTGACCCCCAATCATATCCTAAAAATGAAGTCTTCTGTCATCATACCCCCACCTGGTGAGTTTGTAAAAGTGGATCTATATTTTCAGAAAAGATGGAAGAGAGTTCAATTTCTGCCAAATGAGTTCTGCATCAGGTGGAGAAAGGAGTATTTGTGCAATCTGCAGCAAAGAAGGAAATGGATTAGGAATAGGAGAAACACCAAAGTAAATGACATTGTCCTGCTGAATAGCTAAGCTGTTAGTCAGTAACACTTGACAACAGAGGCAGACACACGTCTCTGCCACTTTATTTAGAGAGAGCCGTACACAAAGCAGTGCAGTGGTATCTTTATCTTTTTTATCACAAAGATCTGTTGTATATAGTTTTAAGAATCACCTTGTGTGATTGGTGGGAGTGTAAATGTTGTGAATACAGTTTTTGTGTAATGCACCTGTTCCTGTGTTGACCACCAGAGGTCACACCTAATGTTGTAGACCTAAACATGAGATTTTTTAAGATAAAGTAATTCACTTCCATTTGGAGCTACAAGCAGGCAAAGTGGTAAGAAAAATAGATTCAAAAGCTTTGTTTAGTTCTTGTCTACGGACTGCATGTATGTAAATTAATTGTTTGTTCTGTTTGCTTGTAGTTCTACAGTGGTCTATAAGGCATTTTTGCTGTTAGCTGTGCTAGCTATTTAAGTGCATTAATAAAGAAACCATCTGTAGTTGAAGAACCAGAGTCTTCGAGTGCTTGAATGGGCGGCATACAGATAATGTTACATGCTGCAGTTAGGGCTGAATCTTTTCATATCGTTCAGCATCAGAGCATCCAGCAGGTCTCTGTTCTGTTCTTCAGCAGCCCGTGGCACACAGCATATAAATTACATGATATCCCAGCACTTTAATGGTTTGTATGCATGGCTTATCATGAATATATAAAACATAGCAAACTAGAACTAGCATTAACTTGACTGGTAAATGTTGGAGGGAGCTAATACTTTCATCTTCAATCCATGGCTTCCAGAAGCTTATCTTGGTCTTTTCCATCTGCTCTAACACTTTCTCAGTTCTCTCCAGTGTTTCTTTTCTCTGTCAGGTCATTATCCCTGCTTGTTGACCTACTCTGTCTGATAAAAGGTATACAGTGAACAGCTTGTTAGCTACATGTCCATGCTATGTTTTGTTCATAGCTCTCAACTCTCACGCATTGACCGTGTGACACACGCATTTCACTGACTTCACACGCTCACACGCAACACATGGCATTTCACACGCAAACATGGCATTTCACACGCAAACATGGCATTTCTCACGCATAAAAATCACAAAGCCCATCTGGGCAGCGGACGATAAAAACTCCTCCTTCTGCTGAGCTGTTTCGGCTTCTTTCACAACTTGTGGCCATCAGTAATTCCTGCTGCAGTTCGTGTTAACAGAGCAGCAGGAAGAGTGATCAGAGTCATGAATAATTTTAGTCTTAACCAGTGGTGTAAGTGAGCCGGTGTTATGCTCAAAAGTGCATGCCTGCCAAGATATGCATCCTCTGTCGCGGGAGCGCGCCTCGCTCTGTACAAATGAATATCGACGGAAAATGAATTAAAATACGGCCAACGGAGCGACTTGTTCTTATATTAATTATATCAAAACGTTTAAATGTACTTCTAGTGTGAAAAAAAAAACTGTGTATTTGGTAGATTCGTTTACAAAAGTACGGGTGTTATGAACAACCAGACCTCTCAACTTTTATCAAAAGTTAAGAGTGAGATTATGCTAATTTTGGGGCGGGGCTTGTTTGGGGCCGGGGCTAACCAGACCCTGGAAGAGCCGGTGGAGTCAACTCCATCTCATTTTTATCCCACCAGACAATGAAGTAGACATGTATTACTTGTGTTAAAAAGAGAAAGAGACGTATTAATACTTTATTGTTCAGTTAAGGGATTAAGACATAAAATCACACAATTGTTCAAATAATACTGAATAAAATTAAGTAGTTTTAAGTTATTGACCGAATTATTACACTGTTACACATTCATCTATGGGTTGTTTATCATTGTAAATCTATAACCTAATTGGTGAATCAGGCTGAGTTTCATCAAGCCTTTATGATCAACAATTTCCCCTCAGCAGCAACACTGAAGCACACAGAGGTTCCCGCTGCGTCTTTATGCACGATCCAGCTGCTGATGTCTCCCTCTTTTCAGCTCAATGCACTTCTAGACTGTTACAGTTTATAACATTCTCATCACCTTTCACAGCGACAGGTTTCTCAGTCAGTCGCCGCGCTGACCAGACAAATCTCTATTGCTCTCGACAGTGCGCTCTGGGCGGTGAGGTGGGCGGATTTTACCCCCGTGCGCTGCGTGCGACGGATAAACAGCGGGGAAAATGCATAATTACTGTAAGGGGCTCCTATAAAGGGAACAGGGGTACTGAAAGGTCTGAGATGAAGCCCCTGATGTTACAAGTTCTTTAAAATGACCCTTAAAAGTGCGCACCTGAATTAAAGCGCGAGGCAGCAGCCCACCAAAGCGCCACTGATTCTATGTTGTTAAAAATAAAATAGCATGAAATACAGCTACTAACTCTCCTATTGACTTTAACTGGCACACGTTGCTACCGATGTGAGGACATTAAACGTAGTGATTCACGTTTTGAATGGTGAACGGTGATAAAAGCACCTGCTCCGAGGGAAAGGAGGGGGGAAGAGGAGCAAGTGCTGAGGCACAGAAATACGGTGCATGTAGTTACAAAATGCAGAATTAATAGAAACGAAACTTATAAACAGACTAAGTGGCGTTTTAAACTGCATCTGGTTAGCAGAACTGTTTTATGATCCAGCGTGCAGCCATGACTGGTTCTGAATGAACCGTCATCTGGCAGCAGCTCCCCCCGCCCCCTCCCCTCCTGTGTACGCGGTACAGGACTTTACCGGCTCACTTTCACCACTGTTAAGACTAAAATTATTCATAACTCTGATCACTCTTCCTGCTGCTCTGTTAACACGAACTGCAGCAGGAATTACTGATGGCCACAAGCTGTGAAAGAAGCCGAAACAGAAGGCGGAGTTTTGTCGTCCGCAGCCCAGATGGGCTTTGTGATTTTTATGCGTGAGAAATTCCATGTTTGCGTGTGAAATGTCATGTGTTGCGTGTGAGCGTGTGAAGTTAGTGAAATGCGTGTGTCACACGGTCAATGCGTGAGAGTTGAGAGCTATGTGAACAACATTAAATCCAAAGTTTTTATCCGAGGTACGGCTGATTTATTTGTTGTGGTCTCTTGTCATTCACACACAACAATAAACCGTGAGAGCCGACATGAGTTTTGAAACTGAAAAGCTTTTTCTTAAGCGGAAGATCAAACGTGCAGACACAGCGTTCATAGAGCAGTGTGATGCATTCGTGAGCGTCAGAAAGCTATGGTGCATTCAGGAGCATGGGACATTTCAAATTTACAAGGAAAGAGGCATAAAACGGAATAGAACTTAACTCATACAATAATTTATTTATCCAGAAACAGTGTGGGCTTTCTTACAATACTGAATGCTCTATAATTGTATTTCTGTTATGTTTTGATTATGCACATCTGCTAGCTTTTTATTCTGAAAAATCTATAATATTACAGCAGCAAATTATCAAAGTTTTTCAAAAGCCTGTTTAAAAGCTCCAAATGGGGCTTTAGATCATAGAGCGACAATTGCGCTGTCATTGTTTTAAAGGGCAGAATTTGCATTTGCTGACCCTTGTCCTTTAATTACAGATTGATATACAGGAATACAGTCATACAAGTGTCAACTCCTCTGAGATAGCAGGGGATGCGTTTTTTGGCAATGGGGCTGCCAAAAAACGCATTCCCCTATGTTTTTAATCTAAAAATTGTCCCACACACCTGAAATTCACACTAGTAGTTCAGAACACATGTGTAAACACGTAGAAAATGTTACATCAACTACAAGTGTATACTTCTATGAAACAGCAGGGGATGCGTTTTTTGGCAATGGGCTGGTTATAAACTGTACCAGTCTAGAAGTGCATTGAGCTGAAAAGAGGGAGACATCAGCAGCTGTATCGTGCGTAAAGACGCAGCGGGAACCTCTGTGTGCTTCAGTGTTGCTGCTGAGGGGAAAATGTTGACTATAAAGGCTTCATGAAACGCAGCCTGATCCACCAATCAGGTTATAGATCTACAATGATAAACAAACCCATAGATTAATGTGTAACAGTGTAGTAATTCGGTCAATAACTTAAAACTACTTAATTTTATTCAGTATTATTTGAACAATTGTGTGTTTTTTATGTTTTAATCCATTAACTGAACAATAAGGTATTAATACGTCTCTTTCTCTTTTTAACAAAAGTAATACATGTCTACTTCAATGTCTGGTGGGATAAAAATGAGATGGAGTTGAGACTCCACCGACTCTTCCAGGGTCCAGTTAGCCCCGCCCCAAACAAGCCCCGCCCCCAAAATTAGCATAATCTCACTCTTAACTTTTGATAAAAGTTGAGAGGTCTGGTTTTGTTATTGCGTTGCATCAACGTTTGGTCACGTCACCTTTCTGTCTTGGCGGTGCCTTGCTGCTGAACCAACCCCGCCCACATTTGTGCTGCATTCACTTGTAGCAGAAAAGCATCCGAAAGGAACTAAATCAAACTGACCCCTAGCCGACCACTCAAAGTAGGTACTACTGGAAAAGCTGCATAGGGTCCACTATGTCCACATCAGTTCATGGAGAAGTCTGCAATGTAGAAGGTAAACAAAAATGGTGCCAGCACAGTTCCCTGTGGTGCTCCTGTACTGCAGATCAGCTTGTCAAAGAGACAGTCCTGTGTCTTCACATACTGCTGTTGACCAGTATCTCTGGGATGTTGGCAATCCTCTCCTGACCACTCCAGCTTGTCTTTCAGGAGGCCTGGTTGAATGTTGTTGAACGCACTGGAGAAATCAAAGCTCTGGATGGAAGAATAGGCAGGTGAGCATGTCTACAGCATGTTAGTCTGGGTTGGGGAAGCTGGCTGGCCTTCTCCTGGTGGGACATGCCTGGAACACCTCCCAATGAAGGCGTCTAAGGGGCATTCAGAACAAATGCCACCTCAGCTGACTCCTCTCAATGTGGAGGAGCAGCAGCCCTACTGGATGGCTGAGCTCCTTACTCTATCAATAAGGGAGTGCCTGGCCACCTTGCGGAGGAAGCTCATTTTAGCCATTTGTATCTGGGATCTTGTTCTTTTAGTTATGACCCAAATGTGATAAAGAGGAGATGGAAACACATTTGTATAAGCAGTTCAGAAGTAGTGAACATTTACCTCACATGACTGATCAGCTATTTCTGCTGCCAGCATCATCTCGGATAATCCCATAACGGCGACAAAGAGACGTGAGCATTTCTAAGTCTCATCCATTAAAAAAATAAATAACTCGGCAAATTCATTAAAGCCTCGCTCCATTACTGCTCTGTGGTGAGTGCTGATTACCAACATCAACTATTACAGCCAATGTCAATATATGACAACGTCACACTGTGCCTTCACTAAAAATTTGGATGACAATTGGATGGAAACACAACTACAGATATACCCTCATAGTTAGCTTTGTCTGTTACCAAACATCTTGTATTAAGCAATACTGCATATTTCTCAGTGATTATCAAAGGCATTGCTCGTTCATACCTGTGATACTTTTGGTTGGTTTTGGTGTTCTTTTTATAGCTCTTTCTACTGGTGTAGAAGCAGACTCCGAGAATGTGATCTTGTTCTTTTTGTTTCTTTTCTCCCTTTAAACGTTTTGGCTCCTCATCTTTTTCTCATCCTTTCTTTCTCCTTTACCTTTACATTTCTGTGCCCACTGAACTTAAAACAATCCCAAAAGTATTTCCAATAAAGTATTTTGCATATATACACTGCTCAAAAAAAAATAAAGGGAACATTTAAACAACACAATGTAACTCCAAGTCAATCATACTTCTGTCAAATTAAACTGTGCACTTAAGCCGGGCGTACACTGTACGAGTTTTTGCCCTTTTCGGGCCGATTCTTCAGTCCTGCGAAAATTTTTTGGATTGGGCCGAGTTTCAGCTTCATCATGCATCCTGTGTGGTGTAGTATACAGGGGGTAACGAGGGGCAATTCGCCTCTCACGACCACCTCCCCATCAGGAATCGGACGGTCGGATGAAAATCAAACATGTTTCAAATTCAGTCGGCCCTCGTGAGCGATTGTGAGCGCGTCCTGCTGTTGACTCAGAGCTATAGGCCGATTTCACTCGACCTTGCACACTGCACACGTGCAAACAATTAAATTCTTCTTCATCTTCTGAAACAAAAACATAGGAGCAGAGAGAAGTATGACGGCGGTAAGTGTGACATGGAGTCAAACTACGCAGGAGCCACTCGTAGAATTGCCAAGGAAGCGCGTTTCATTCTAGTGAGCCTCATATTTAACAGTGAGCATCGACACTTTCGCCTTTTTCTTCTTCTACTGTTGACATTTGGCTTCCGGGTAGATGAGTCCAAGTAGCGCCATCTCTCTACAGGGCTGAGTCCGACGTGTGGTTTTTGAACGTACAGTGTGAGCATTCAGGTCGCATCAGAGCGTCGGGCCGCACAGTGTAAGAACAGATATCATGAGCAGTGGACTTTTAAACCTTGTGGTTTCGTCGTACAGTTTGAGCTGTATATGAGTACAATGATTGAAAATATTGTACAGTGTATGCCCGGCTTTAAGAAGCAACACTGATTGATAATCAATTTCACATGCTGTTGCGCAAATAAAATAGACAACAGGTGGAATCTATAGGCAATTAGCAAGACAATCCCAATACAAGCGTGGTTCTGCAGGTGGTGACCACAGACCACTTCTCAGTTCCTATGCTTTCCTATGTTTTTGATATCTCAAACTGTATCCTGTTATACGATAAAGTATGAGTTATGTTTTTTCCCTCCCACCTTCCTTTTTTTGTGCCATGTGGGCACCGTGTAAGGCGGTTCCTTGGCAGCAAGGCCTTAGTAAATGGTCTCCCCCTGAAATGTTTGTGATGTTTGTTTGTTTATGTTATGGTGATTGTACTGAAACAACAATTTCCCTATGCGATTATTAAAGTATTTCTGATTCTGATTTCTGGCTCATGTTTAGGTCACTTTTGAATGCTGGCAGCGTTTCACGCTAGTGGTAGCAGGAGACAGAGTCTACAACCCACACAAGTAGCTCAGGTAGTGCAGCTCCTCCAGAATCAAGAATCATGAATACTTTATTTGTCACCACGTGTTACTGCGGTGAAATTTCTCTTTCGGCTACTCCGGTTCATATTACAGTTCACATTACACATAAGGAAGGCAAAAAAAAAAATGACAAACAGGCAACAAACAAGGGTTACTTTTTTTTTTGTTGGCCATTCAGGAAAGTCACAGATAATAAGGTAGTAGGGTGCTTATTGAACAATGATTTGAGGCTTTGTTTACAGCATTTAGATATTCAGAGATTATAGTGTGCAAGTAGGCAGTGACATTAAGGTGATTGTAACGTGTGACTGGCTAGTAACAGTGGGGGGTGATTTAAAAGCATTGGACTGGAGTCTCTTATCAAGGCAATTGCCCCCACAGCTTTTGGGAAGAAGCTGTTTCTAAGCTTATTTGTTTTGGCTTTGAGGCTTCTAAGGCGTTTACCTGATGGGAGAGGGTCAAACAGCGCATTGCCTGGGTGGGTGGGATCAGTGGAGATGCGTCTGGCCCTTCTTTGGACTGGTTCTGCATAAATTCAGTCTAGATCCTGCAGAGGGCATCCCACAATCCCCTGCGCTGTTCTTAGACTTAGACTTAGACTTAGACTTTCTTTATTGTCATTTTGTATACACAGAGTGCATACAGAACGAAATTTCGTTTTCACACAGCTCAGAAATATTGCAGTAACTCTACAGGATACCTTGCAGTGAATTACAGTACAGGATAAAGTGCAGTGATCAATCGCAGTCACTTACAGGATAAATTTCAATTTACTTCCGGATAAAGTGCAGCAGTGAACAGTAGGCAGTTGAAATGTAAACAATGTAAACCAAATGTAGACAAATATGCAGTAGGGTGCAGCAGTGATTTAAAAGTAGACAGTTGCATTGTACACAGTTTTGCAGTACGTTTCCGGTTAAGGTGCAGCATCAATTTTGCAGGATACGATACAATGTGCAGATGTGCAAATGTGCAAATCAGCGAATCTAGTGTGGTACACTTTTATACTTCAGCAGTTCAACAGTCTGATGGCAGCAGGGAAAAAGCTTTTGCAGAACCTAGTGGATCTGCAGCGGATGCTGCGGAACCTCTTTCCAGAGGGCAGCAGGGAGAATAGTCTATGGTGGGGGTGTGAGGGGTCCCTGATGATGTTACGGGCTCGAGACACACAGCACTGCGATGAAATGTCTTTAATGGAGGGAAGAGGAGCCCCGATGATCCCTTCTGCTGTCCTCACCACTCTCCTCACGTTCTTCCAGTCGGAGGCACTGCAGCCTCCACACCACACAGAGAGACAGCTGGTCAGAATACTCTCTATGGTGCTTCTGTAGAAGGTCGTGAGGATGGGCGGGGGCAGGTGGGCTCTCCTCATCCTCCGCAGAAAGTACAGTCGCTTCTGTGCCCTCTTCACCAGTGACGTGGTGTTCACAGTCCAGGTGAGGTTGTCCGTGATGTGCACCCCCAGGAACTTGGTGCTGCTGACCACCTCCACCGCTGAGTTGTTGATGAGCAGTGGAGCATGGTGAGGCCGGTTTTTCCTGAAGTCGACGATGATCTCCTTCGTCTTCTCCACGTTCAGGATCAGGCTGTTGTCTCTGCACCAACCCACCAGCTGCTCCACCTCCCCTCTGTAGTCCTGGTCGTTGTCGTCTCTGATCAGGCCCACCACCGTTGTGTCGTCTGCAAACTTCACGATGTGATTGGTGGTGAACCTGGGGACGCAGTCGTGTGTCATCAGGGTGAACAGCAGGGGGCTCAGGACGCAGCCCCGAGGGGAGCCCGTGCTGAGGGTGACGACATCAGAGGTGTTCTGTCCGACCCGGACTGACTGAGGTCTGTTGGTGAGGAAGTCTAGCAGCCAGTTTCGTAGGGGTGTGTTGAAGCCCAGATGTGGGATGATGGTGTTGAACGCTGAACTGAAGTCCAGGAACAGCATCCGCACGTGCGTGTTCTTCTCCTCCAGGTGTGCCAGGCTCAGGTGAAGAGCAGAGGAGATGGCGTCCTCAGTGGAGCGGTTCCGTCGGTAGGCAAACTGGAACGGGTCGAGTGTTGATGGGAGACTGGAGACGATGTGTTCCTTTACCAGCCTTTCAAAGCACTTCATCATGATGGGAGTCAGTGCAACAGGCCGGTAGTCGTTGAAACAGGTGACTTGAGGTTTCTTTGGCACCGGAATGATGGAGGCAGACTTGAAGCATGCTGGCACTGTGGCTTGGTCCAGCGAGGTGTTAAAAATGTCTGTGAGGACACCAGCCAGCTGACCTGCACACTCCTTGAGCACCCGCCCAGGTATGTTGTCGGGGCCTGGGGCCTTCCGCGGGTTGACTCTCCTTAGAGTCTTCCACACGTCGGCGGTGTCAAGGCAGAGGACCTCCTCTTCCTGATGGGGAACAGCTTTCACTGCTGGAGTGCTGTTTAGTGCCTCAAACCTCCCAAAGAAGTTATTTAGTCCATTGAGGAAGTCAGCATCAACTTCACCCACCGGGGGGGAGGGCGTGTTGTATTCAGTGATCGCCCGGATGCCTTTCCACATGCTCCTGGTGTTGCTGGCATCATGGAAAAGCTCCTGGATTTTCTGACTGTGGTTCCGCTTTGCTAGCCTGATGGCACGGTTCAGGTTGGCTCTCGCTGTCCTCAGTGCCTCCTTGTCTCCAGACTTGAAGGCTGAGTTCCGTGCTTTTAGCGCTTGATGGACCTCCGCAGTAATCCAGGGTCGTTGGTTGGCTCGGGTGATGATGGTCTTGGTGGTGCTGACGTCCTCAATGCATTTGTTGATGTAGGCTGACACAGTCATGGCGTACTCATCAATGTTGATCTTGTCCTCATAAGTTGCAGCAGCTTTGAACATGTTCCAGTCAGAGCACTCAAAACAGTCCTGGAGCGCCTCCATTGCTCCCTCAGTCCACACCCTCACCTGCCTCGCTGTTGGTTTTGCTCTGATCAGCAGGGGCCTGTATGCTCAGAATAGCATCACGGAAAGGTGATCTGAAGAGCCCAGGTGGGGGCGGGGGACTGCTCTGAATGCTCCTTTAATGTTTGTGTAGACTAAGTCTAGAGTGTTCTCTCCCCGAGTTGCAAAATCCACGTGTTGGTAAAAATGAGGGAGAACAGTTTTCATATTTGCCTGGTTAAAATCCTCAGCAATGATGAAAACACCCTCTGTGTGTGCAGATTGCAGCTCAGAGATAGTCCGATAGAGTACACCCATAGCATCTTTAGTATTAGCGCTGGGATGATATTAGCTGCAATGATAACAACAGTGAACTCTCTAGGCAGATAGAAAGGTCTGCAGCTAATAATCATAAGCTCAATGTCCGGAGAGCAGAGACTTGTGACTAATCTAGCATTTTTACACCAGGTGTTATTGGTGTAAACGCAGAGTCCGCCTCCTCGGGACTTACCGCAGAGTTCTGTCTGTCTGTCGGCGCGGAAAGTAGCTAGCCCCTCCAGGCTAACGGCGTTGTCTGGGATTGATGATGAAAGCCATGTTTCGGTCAGAATGAGAGCGCAGCAGTCCCTGAGCTCCCTCTTTGCAGAGAGCTCGAGTTGTAAATGGTCCATTTTGTTGTCCAGTGAGCGAACGTTGGAAAGCCAGATGGATGGTAGCGGCGGTCTGAATGGGTTAGCCTTTAGCCTCGCTGCTAAGCCTCCTCGGCACCCGCGCTTCTTCGGCCGGCTACACCGTTTCCGCGTCGCTCTCCTCCGGTGTGAGCTGCTCGTCGAGGCCGCCGCTTCACAGGCCTCCGGGGCTGGTCTCCGTAGGACGCCACAGTCACGTAAGCAGTCGAGCGTGGTATTTAAAAGTCCAAAAACACAACTTGATCGTAACTCCAACAGGCGCTCGCGGTCAAGTACTGATCGGCTGGGTAGATGAGTGGTTTCCAGCGAGTTTGGCGGCATTTTTATGCATTTTAATGCAAAAAGTCCGCGAGTTGGTACAGAGCTGTGTTCGGCTGCTGCCGCCAGGGGCGCCGGCGGAAGAAAATTGCTGTTCTCACCCCTCGTCTCCTGCTGGGACAAGGGGGCTGATGATTTTCACCATGATTTTCTGGACGTAGGTAGATTTGAAAAGGAGAATTCTCTTTCATTATTGTCAAATGGCCAAGTGTGAAGCCTTTCATTTGGTTGGTCGACGTCGCAAAGGACCGTTAAAATAAATTAAAAAAAATTAAAAAGGGGGTCTGGAAGCTGAGAAGTCCGAATGATCGGATAAAACATGCAGATTTCCTAAGTCCTTCCTCTCCTGGACTGTGCAGCTCCCATACCATACAGTTATGCTGATCTATAGTAGCTCTATAGAAGTTCTTTAGCAGTTTATTGGGAGGTCCAGATCTTTTCACTTTCCTGAGGAAGTGTTGGAATATTATCCTTAAGTCACTAGGACCTGATGCCATTCGGACATGGGAGCACTGGAGACACGAGGACTGCACATCAGCGCCACTGTCCTGCTGATTGCCAAGGTCAATGTTGGCATATTTGCTGTGTGGGATAAGGAATGGGACATGACTGTCTTTGTTTTGTCTCATGGCAAGGCCGCTGTCAGGTATTAGCAGAGGCAAGAACGGACTGGAGTCAGAAACAGGGCAGACGCAAACTGCAGTGGGACCATTGGGTGCAATTACTTTCCATCTATGTGATCTCTGCTCTGTTTCTCAATAAAAGTGCTGGAACTTCATCACTTCACCATTTCCTTATTCAATAAGTCTTGGAGGTCAGTTATGGTTTGACTTTCATATTACAGGAAGAAGAGCTGTTGTTGGGCCTTCTTCACTAGGTGGGAGGTGTTCGCAGTCCAAGAGGGGTCAGAGGAGATGTGAATGCCCAGGAACCTAATGCTGTCCATGAGCTCCACTACCTCCCTCTGTATGTAGAGTGGAGCGTGTTCAGGCCTCCTTGACCTCCTGTAGTCTTTTATCACCTGCTTGGTCTCACTGGTGTTCAAGATCAGGTTGTTCCTGGAGCACCACTGTGTGAGATTGCTGACCTCATCCCTGTAGTGGGACTTAACATTGTTGGAGATGAGACCCTGCATAGTAGTGTCGTCTGCAAACTTCATCACTGTGTTTGTGAGGTGGATAGCAGAACCATCCTGGGTGAAAACGGTGAAGAGGCGTGGGATAAGGACACAGCCCTGCAGTGTTCCTGTGTTGAGGATCGGTGGAACAGATGCGTGTTTCTCTATCCTCACCACCTGTGGTCTGTTGGTGAAGAAGTCACTGATCCAGGAGCAGAGAGGTGTGGATAATCCCATGTTGTAGAGCTTCAGAGCCAGCATGTCTGGCAGCATGGTGTCGAATGCTGAGCTGAAATCCACGAAGAACATCCTATCATAGGGGTTGGGCTGCTGCAGATGAGTTAGAGCTGAGTGCAGTGGTAACAAGAGCGTCCTCTGTGGAACGATTCTCACTGTAGGCAAACTGCAGGCTTTCCAGGCCAGCAGGGATGGGGTCCTTGATGTACTTTAGGAGGATCCTCTTGAAGTATTTAATGATAATGGGAGTAAGAGCACTAGGACGATAATCGTTGAGGCAAGATATGATTGGTTTCTTTGGGACATGCAAGATAACGGATTACTTCAGACAGGCAGATACCATGGGGAGCTGCAGGGAGATGTTGAAGATGTCCAGAAAGACCCCTGCAAGCTAGTCCGCACAGGATTTAAGCGTCCGGCCTGACACTATGTCTGGACCAGTGGCCTTGTTGGCGTTTACCTTTTTCAGGGAGGAGGTCACTTGGTGGATCTGCAGGACGATAGGTTGATGGTGCTTCTCTGGCTGAGGAAGAGGTTCAGACTCCCTGCTGCTTGGAGAGTCAAAGCGTGCAAAGAAGCTGTTTAAGGTGTCAGGGAGTTGCAACATTGCTAAGCCGCTGGTTGCTGCACTTGTAGTCTGTGATGTTTCTGATGCCTCTCCACATGTCGTGTGGATTGTTGCTGCTGAAGTGGTCCTCAATGCACTGCTTGTACCTTTCCTTGGCCTTCTGGATGCCTTTTTTAAGTTCACTCCTCGCCCTGCTGTAGGCCAGTTTGTCTCCAAATCTGAACGCTGCATCCCAGGCCTTCAACAGGGACCGCACCAAGCTGTCCACCCATGGTTTCTGGTTCGGAAACACTGATTGTCTTTGTGGGTAGGACAGCATCAGTGCAGCACTGAGATCCTGTTAGATCTCAGTGCTGCATTTGATACAGTTGATCACAATATTCTACTACAAAGACTTGAGCATACTGTAGGGATTAAGGGGAAAGCATTAGGCTGGTTTAAGTCTTATCTGTCGGACAGATTCCAGTTTGTTTATGTTAATAATAAATCTTCCTTAAACTCTAGGTTCACCTGTGGAGTACCACAGGGTTCAGTCCTTGGCCCAATTCTTTTTACTATATATATGCTTCCAATCGGCAAAATTATCAGACAGCAGGGGATTAATTTCCACTGTTATGCTCATGACACTCAGCTATATTTATCCATAAATCCTGATGAATCCAATCAATTACTTCGACTGCAGTCATGTCTTGATGACATCAAAAGCTGGATGACTTTAAATTTCCTGCATCTAAATTCTGACAAGACCGAAGTTGTAATCTTTGGGCCAGAGTCCTCAAAAAATAAACTTCTTAACCAATCACTTAATCTGAGTGACATTAACTTGGCCTCTGGTAATAAAGTAAAAAATCTTGGTGTTATTTTTGACCAAGACATTTTATTTAAATCCCATATTAAACAGGTTTCCAGAGTTTCCTTTTTTCACCTCCGGAATATTGCCAAAATTAGAAACATTCTGTCCAGGAGTGATGCTGAAAAACTAGTCCATGCATTTGTTACTTCAAGGCTGGACTATTGTAATTCTTTGCTATCAGGAAGTCCACAAAATGCAGTTCAAAGCCTTCAGCTGATCCAAAATGCTGCAGCAAGAGTTCTGATGAAAATCAACAAGCGGGATCATATTTTTCCAGGCTTCCTGTTAAATCAAGAATAGAATTTAAAATTCTTCTTCTAACGTATAAAGCCCTTAATAATCAAGCTCAATCATATATCAGAGCTCTGATTACCCCGTATGTTCCTAACAGAGCACTTCGCTCTCAGACTGCAGGTCTGCTGGTGGTTCCTAGAGTCTCTAAAAGTAGAATGGGAGGCAGATCCTTTAGCTATCAGGCTCCTCTCCTGTGGAACCAACTCCCAGTTTTGGTCCGTGAGGCAGACACCCTGTCTACTTTTAAGACTAATCTTAAAACTTTCCTTTTTGACAAAGCTTATAACTAGAGTGGCTCATGTTACTCTGAGCTACCTTTATAGTTTTGCTGCTATAGGCTTAGGCTACTGGAGGACATCAGGATCTAATTTTCTCACTCTATAGAGTTCTACTGTTCTTCAATTATGCATTGCATGTCGTCATTTCTGCTTTAACTTTCTATTCTCTCTCTTTTATCTTCATAGTAGGTACACCTGGTCTGGCGTTCTGTTAACTGTGACATCATACAGAGAAGACGGCCCACACGCTATTACCATCTAATGTAGAACAGATTACTGGATCAATGTGTGCTTCTGTGCTTTTTTGTCTCTCTTGTTGTGTCTCTGCTCTGTCTTCTGTAACCCCCAGTCGGTCGAGGCAGATGACCGTTCATACTGAGCCCGGTTCTGCCGGAGGTTTTCCTTCCCGTTAATGGGGAGTTTTTCTTCCCACTGTCGCTTCAATGCTTGCTCAGTATGAGGGATTGCTGCAAAGCCATGTATAATGCAGACGACTCTCCCTGTGGCTCTACGAATCTCCAGGAGTGAAATGCTGCTTGTCGGGACTTTGAAGCAATCAACTGGTTTCTCTTATATAGGAAATTTTTGACCAATCTGTATAATCTGACCCAATGTGTATAATATGATTGAACTTGACTTTGTAAAGTGCCTTGAGATGACATGTTTCATGAATTGGCGCTATATAAATAAAATTGAATTGAATTGAAATAGGAAAGCATAGATGATGTGTAGCTTTCTACGTCAGCACCCTCTTTAAATACATCACAGTCAGTGATTTCAAAACAGTCCTATAGAGCTGAGCAGGCCTCTTTTGCCCAAACATGAATGTTTTTTATCACTGGTCTGGTTATGCTGATCAGTGGCTTGTAGTCAGGAATCAGGTCCACAGAGATGTGATCTGATGAACCAAAGTGTGGGGCTGCGGCAGCTTTGTATGCTCTCGGGATGTTACAGTAAACTTCATCTAATATATTATAATGTATCTGGCAAGAAGGTTTGCTGTGTCTGTCAGCATAGCGTCCAGAGCATGGAGGCCCTACCAGAAGACAGGCCAGTACATCAGGAGACGTGGAGGATGCCGTAGGAGGGCAATAGCCCTGCAGCAGGACCACTACCACCCTGAGCACATGTGACAGACGTGACAGAGTCTGGAGATTTCGTGGAGAACATTCTGCTGCCTGCATCATCCTCCAGCATGACCCGTTTGGCAGTGTGTCAGTAATGGTGTGGGATGCCATTTCTTTGGGTGGCCGCACAGCCCTCCATGTGCTAGCCAGAGGTAGTTTGACTGCCATTAGGTACAGAGATGAGATCCTCAGACCCACTGTGGAACCATAGGCTGGTGTAGATCAGAGACGGCCAGAAAGATGACACAGAAAGAGGCGTCGTCAGAGTTACAGAAGGATTCATCCCAGATCTCAGCAGGACAGAGAGGACCAAGAACCGCCATCGTCATGAACACCGGTCCAGACTACACCCGCCTCGCCTTCCTCTCCACAAAGCCCAGAGGTTCCTTTTCTGGATTTTTCTCATAACATGAACGAAGTCCTTAAGATTGGTCTACAGTTGACATCCTCTCCACATATTAATTCTGAATACCGCAGTTCTGTGACTAAATCAGCATCTTCCAAAGGACACAGAGGTCCAGATCCTCCTCCTCCTCTACATATCACAGAACATGCCTGTCCTGAAGACCTTCGGATAACTTCCTTGTGATATTCAGCGGGC
This sequence comes from Fundulus heteroclitus, assembly GCF_011125445.2. Taxonomy (NCBI): domain Eukaryota; kingdom Metazoa; phylum Chordata; class Actinopteri; order Cyprinodontiformes; family Fundulidae; genus Fundulus; species Fundulus heteroclitus. The sequence goes on along the minus strand of NW_023396781.1, from coordinate 474,617 downwards.
CCTGGCAGTACGTTTATCAGTCAAGACCGCTTCCAGCATAAGCCTGGGCCTCCTGACGGAGAACATGGAATATCTGTTATGATACGTGGCAGAAATAAGAAAAGCAAAAGGAAAACAGACAGGAATAATCAGTCGTACTTAAAAGTCATAAACTGTCAGATGCAACCTGCCACAGAGACATCATCAACCACCAAATCATATAAACTGGGTTTACTAAATATTAGATCTCTGTCAGGAAAATCCCTTTTAATTAATGACTTCATTATTGACAATAATCTTGATGTTATGTTTTTAACAGAAACATGGTTACATGAATTTAATGAAGCAGCCATTCTTCTGGAGTCGACACCTCCAAACTACAATTTTCTTTGTGAGAGCAGACAGCAAAGGAAAGGTGGAGGAGTAGCAACATTGTTTAATGATTCACTAAAGTGTAAAAAGGTGTTTTTGGAAAAATTTGACTCTTTTTAACATTTGGCTCTCCAGGTAAAGGGCCCGATACGAACCATGTTTCTGAATGTTTACAGGCCTCCTAAGTCCACATCAAACTTTTTTAAAGATTTTAGTGACCTGCTGTCTGTGATATGTGTTGATTATGACTTTTTAATTATTGTTGGAGACTTCAACTTTCACGTTGACAACCCTAAAGACAGAAGTGCAAAAGAACTGTGTGACACACTTAGAAACTTTGGTTTAACTCAGAATGTTAAACAGCCAACACACAAACAGGGACATATTTTAGACTTGATCATCACTAAAGGTCTAAACATTTCACAGGTCAATGTAACTGATGTTGCCTTATCCGATCACTTCTCCGTTACCTTTGAATGTATAATTTCCAGTGATACATTTAGCCGAAGGGACATCGTAAGATGCCGGAAAGCTGAACGCAGGTGGAGAAAGAATAGACTCCAGGTTCACTATGACATCTATAAAGAGAGACTTTACAGATATAACTTACAACTGAAAAATGCAAGAGAATCTTTCTTCTCAGGGATCATCAAGAAAAACATTAATAATGCTCGTGTCTTATTTTCCACAGTCGACAGGTTAAAAAATCCTCCTGTGTCCGTGGCTTCTGAACTCCACTCCACCAGGGCCTGCAATGAATTTGCTAACTTCTTTACTGAGAAAATCCTAAAAATTAGAGGATCAGTTTGTACATTCACACCAACTCTAGAACCAAAGCCGTATTCAGCTGGGACTTATCCTGACAAAATGTCCCAATTCAGCCAAATAAACCACAAAAGCTTAGAGCAGATCATTCAGCAGCTAAGTTCTTCTTCATGCTGCCTTGATGTTCTACCCACAGTTTTCCTTAAGAAAGTTTTACCTGTCATAGCGTCTGAGTTGACTCAGATAATAAACACGTCCCTTCTGTCAGGTGTTTACCCCCAGTCCCTAAAAACAGCAATTATCAAACCACTGCTGAAAAAGAACAATTTAGACAAACTTCTACTCCAGAACTACAGGCCCATCTCAAACCTCCCCTATATCAGTAAGATTATTGAAAAAGCTGTATTTCAACAATTAAACACCTTCTTAACAACGACCAGCCGATTTGACGTTTTCCAGTCAGGCTTCCGTGCTCACCACAGTACAGAGACGGCCCTTATCAAAGTGTTTAATGACATCCATATAAATACAGATTGTGGAAGAACCACCATGCTGGTTCTATTGGACCTCAGTGCAGCATTTGATACTGTTGATCACTCCATTCTGTTAGACCGTCTGGAAAACTGGGTCGGCCTCTCTGGTACAGCTCTCAACTGGTTTAAATCCTACTTAAAGGACAGGGAAACAGAAGTAATAACATTTGGACCAATAGAGGAGAGATCAAAAGTTAGCACACAGCTTCAGCTGCTTCAGCTAAAAACCACTGATCAGGCCCGAAATCTGGGAGTAGTGATGGACTCAGACCTGAACCTCCAAAAGCACCTAAAGACAGTTACAAGGTCGGCTTTTTATCACCTGAAGAACATTTCTAGGATTAAAGGACTGATGTCTCAGCAGGATCTGGAAAAACTAATCCATGCGTTTATTTTTAGTCGAATATATTACTGCAACGGTGTTTTCACAGGTCTGCCTAAAAAGTGGATCAGACAGCTGCAGCTTATCCAGAATGCTGCTGCCCGCGTCCTCACTAAGACTAAGAAAGTAGAGCACATAACCCCAGTTCTAAAGTCCCTAAACTGGCTCACTATATCTCAGAGAATAGACTTTAAAATACTTCTGTTAGTCTATAAATCCCTGAATGGCTTAGCACCTAAATACATCACAGACTTGTTATCGGTGTATCAACCATCCAGACCACTAAGGTCTTCTGGCTCCAGCCTGCTCTGCATACCTAGAACCAGAACTAAACAATGAGAAGCAGCATTTAGTTCCTATGCTCCACTTATCTGGAACAAACTTCCAGAAAATTGTAAAGGTGCGGAAAGCCTGAGTTCCTTTAAATCAAGATTAAAAACACATTTGTTTAGGATTGCCTTCAACTGTTCTTGTTAACTGAATCACCACTTTTTTGTTCTAATTTCTATCTACATTTTATTCCTACTTGCTTTTATTCTGTTTTAATTTGCTATATTTTAATCATGTAAAGCACTTTGCATTGTCCCTGTACTGAATTGTGCTATATAAATAAATTTGCCCTGCCTTGCCTTGTAGTTGGCACTGAGTTCATCCTAATGCAAGACAGTGCTAGACCTCATGTGGCTGGAGTGTCTCAGCAGTTCCTGCAAGACGAAGGCATTGATGCTATGGACTAGCCCACCCGTTCTCCAGACCTGAATCCAATTGAGCACATCTGGGACATCATGTCTCGCTCTATCCGCCAACACCACGTTGAACCGCAGACTGTCTAGGAGTTGGCGACCTCATCAGGAGCATGCCCAGGCATCGTAGAGAGCTCATACAGGCACATGGAGGCCACACTGAGCCTTTGACTTGTTTTAAGGACATTACATCAAAGTTGGATCTGCATGTGTTTTTTAAATTATAAATATAGCTGCAAATCCAGACCCATCCATCCATCCATCTTCCAAACCACTTAATCCCTCATGGGGTCGCGGGGTTGCTGGTGCCTATCTCCAGTGTTCACTTGGCGAGAGGCGGGGTACACCCTGGACAGTTCGCCAGTCTGTCGCAGGGCGCAAATCCAGACCTCCATGGGTTAATAAGTTTGACATCCATTGGTAATTTTTGGGTCCCTTGGGGCCTGTCTCGGTGCTCCGGGGGGCGGGGGGGGGGGGGGATAGGTCTTTGGCTCTTCACAACTACTATTGAGCATTTTCCCAAGGATAAACCTTACACACACAAGCACACGTTCACAAACACTTTCAGGTGCTTGGATCTTCAGCTTATCTTCAGCTACCACTTTATACATTTCGTATTGATTACTACTGTATATACTTCAGTGATGGTATCATGGTATTGTATCTGTAGTTCTATTGGCTGTACTGTTCTTTTTACATCTCTCTTTGCAGGTAATGAAGCAGACTGAAGTTTTGTCGATCTCTCTTCTGTCTCCTGTTTATTTTACCTTTTCTCCTTTTCTTTTAAAGGAGAAAAGGTTGAAAGGAAGGAAGGAAGGAAGGAAATAAAGAAGAGCTGAGATATGCATATAAATGGCTGAGAAGGAAGATCAGAGAAGGAAAAAAACAGCAACAAGAAGAAAATAAAGGTGCAGCTGCATGACAACAACATAAGTGATGTCCTGCAACTGCTCAGGTCACAAAAAGAATGCCATACCATCCCAAGTGACTTGGGATGGTTTTATAAGCTGAACCAGCCCTTTCTGAGGTTTGACCTGCCAGCAACTCCCCCCCCCCCCCCCTGAACTAAGCCATCCCCTCAAATTTGTATGACTCCACCACCCTATGCTTCTCAATACTCCAAGTGAGGAACATTCTGTGAAAGACCAAAGTGAGGAAGGCTGCTGGTCCGGATGGTATCATCACCAGGCTCCTGAGGTGCTGTGCCGATTGCCTGTGTGGCATTATGAGGCATATATTTAACGTTAGTCTGAAGCAGGGGAAAGTACCATAGCTGCAGACAACCTGTGTGGTACCAGTGCCCAAGACCGCATACCCCAAACACCTCAACAGCTGCAGGCCGGTAGCACTAACATCAAACCTAATGACCTTCGAGAGGTTAATCCTCAACCATCTTCACCCCCTAGTGAGGTCTTCACTGGATCCTCTGCAGTTTGCCAACCAGCCCGACATTGGGGTGGATAATGCCATCATCTACCTGCTGCACCAAGTTCTGGCCCATCTGGAGAATCCCGGGATCACTGTGAGGATCATGTTCTTTGATTTCTGCAGTAGATTAACACCATCCAACCACGACTCCAGAAGGACCTGGAGAGGCTGAGGTTTTTTGGTGTGATCTGTTGGAACAGCAGCTTATCTGCCGCTGAGAGGAAGCGGCTGGATAAGCTCATTAAGAGGGCCAGCTCTTTCCTGTCCACCTGGAGACAATGCAGGTGGTAGGAGACAAAATGACCAAGAAACATAACATCACTAATGGACAATGTCTCCCACCCCATCCATGGAGTTGTTGCAGAGCTGAAGAGCTCTTTCAGCGAACGGCTGCTGCATACTAGATGCTCTAAGGAAAGTTTCTGCAGGTTGTTCCTCCCGACCGCTGTTAGACTTTATTATCTCTGTTGCTCACAACAGACTGAATAACTGTTTACATTATGTTAATGGTTGTAAGGGGATTTGATCCGATCATGAATTGTTTACACTGTCTCTCACATGCTGAGGTAAACTTGCACATGTCATAGCTACTTCTGGATGCTGCTGGATATTGCATAATATAGTATAGTGTGTTTGTAAATAGTCTGGTATTTACTTTTATGATCTAATCTTGGTGTTTCTTTAGAACTAATTTAGATTACTCGTTTTTTTTATCTTTTTTCTTATTTTTAATTTCTAATAATTGTATGTAACTGTCTGTGTCATTGCCACTGTCACACCTGAATTGTCCCATTGTGGAAAAATAAAGGAATTTGTATCTTAAAGAAAAAATTATGCCCATTTTTATAAACTTAATTGTGTAGTTTTATTATTAGTTTTTATTTTCTGTACATGTCAGTTAACTGTTATAAAACATTGTCTGCCAGATAATATTGTAGTTCGGCTGATTCATCCCACCCAAACTCTTGACCCAGTTTGATGTCTGTATTGCAATGTTGGCTCACCTCATGGTGTGAATGCATTCTGGCTCCTTGGTGAAAGCGTAAGCATAACCGCTTGATGTTGTTCCAAAGTCGATAGCAACTACCACCACAAAAGACATTCCAGATTCCACCTGGTCCGTGTCACCTTGCTGCACACACAAGAAATTACACACAAAGTTAGCACAGCAAGGCATGACTAAAAGAACAGATCTTTAGCAATTACATAAAGCAAGTAAGAAAGACGGAAGACGTCTTCCATTGCGGAAGCAGAGCCTGGGGACTTTGGGTCGGGTTCTCCCATCTCTGGTGCTGAGGTTGCCGAGGTTGTTAAAAAGCTCCTCGGTGGCAATGTTCCGGGGGTGGATGAGATTCAGCCTGAATACCTTAAGGCTCTGGATGTTGTGGGGCTGTGTTGGTTAACACGGCTCTGCAGCATTGCGTGGACATCGGGGGCAGTTCCCCTGGATTGGCAGACTGGGGTGGTGGTCCCCCTATTTAAAAAGGGGGACCGGAGGGTGTGTTCCAACTATAGAGGAATCACACTTTTAAGCCTCCCTGGTAAGGTCTATTTAGGGGTTTTGGAAAGGAGGGTCCGTCGGATAGTCGAATCTCGGATTCAGGAAGAGCAGTGTGGTTTTCGTCCTGGCCGTGGAACACTGGACCAGCTCTACAACCTCAGCAGGATTCTGGAGGGGGCATGGGAGTTTGCCCAACCAGTCTACATGTGCTTTGTGGATCTGGAGAAGGCATTCGACCGTGTCCCCCGAAGGATTCTGTGGGGGGTACTCCGGGAGTATGGAGTACCGGGCCCTTTAATAGGGGCTGTCAGGTCTCTGTACGATCAGTGTCAGAGTCTGGTCCGCATTGCCGGCAGTAAGTCGGACTCGTTTCCGGTGAGAGTTGGACTCCGCCAAGGCTGCCCTTTGTCACCGATTCTATTCATAACTTTTATGGACAGAATTTGTAGGCGCAGCCAAGGTTTTGGTGGCCTTAAGATTGCGTCTCTGCTATTCGCGGATGACTAGGTGGTCCTATTGGCTTCATCAGGGCGTGATCTATAGCTCTCACTAGAGCGGTTCGCAGCCGAGTGTGAAGTGGCCGGGATGAAAATCAGTGCCTCCAAATCCGAGACCATGGTCTTGAACCGGAAAAGGGTAGAGTGCCTTCGCTGGGTTGGGGAGGATGTGCTGCCCCTAGTGGAGAAGTTCAAGTATTTTGGGGTCTTGTTCACGCATGAGGGGATGATGGAGCGGAAGATCGACAGGCGGATTGGTGTGGCGTGTGGTGTGAAGCGGGCGCTGTACCGATCCGTTGTGGTGAAGAGAGAGCTGAGCCAAAAGGCGAAGCTCTCGATTTACCGGTCGATCTACGTTCCTACCCTCATCTATGGTCACGAACTTAGGGTCATGACCGAAAGAACGAGATCCCGGATACAAGCGGCTGAAATGAGTTTTCTCTGTAGTGTGTCTGGGCTCTCCCTTAGAGATAGGGTGAAGAGCTCACTCATCCGAGGAGGTCTCAGAGTAGAGCGGCTGCTCCTCCATGTCGAGAGGAGCCAGTTGAGGTTGCTCGGGCATCTGGTTAGGATGCCTCCTGGATGCCTCCCTGGTGAGGTGTTCCAGGCACGTCCCACCGGGAGGAGGCCCAGGGGAAGACCCAGGACACGCTGAAGGGACTATGTCTTCCGGCTGGCCTGGGAACGCCTTGGGATTCCCCCGGAGGAGCTGGCCCAAGTGGCTGGGGAAAGGGACGTCTGGGCCTCCCTACTGAAGCTGTTACCCCCGCGACCCGAGCCCGGATAAGCGGAAGAAAACGGACGGACGGACGGACGGACAGACAGAAGTAAGAAAGAAACAAAACAGAAGAGAGAAAGATTAAATGATAAACTTTGATTGGGATTACAACAACAGTGTTTTCTAAGAGACTACAATTTATATTGTAATAGCCCCTAAAATGTTAGTTATGGATTTGGGTATATCTGTATTCTTTATTCTGCATAAACTTTCTTGTGCAGTAAGACATATTTCCTGTTTCATGTTGCTATGGATTGTGGTTTGGTGTTCCAGACAATCCATAGCAGACTTATTTTATCTTAAATCTCTTTGCTGTGACATCTCTCTGTATCTAACTTATAAGCACATTTAAAACACATTCTCTCTTGCAGTACTTCACATTTGGGAAGTCCTCGTTTTTCATGTTTTTCTCGGCGTGGGAAGAGGTCGTTAGCCTAGCCTAGTCTATCTTTAGCTTTACTATGGCGTCCTCTCCTATACTTCCATCAGCTTCTCCGTCTCTGTCTAAAGCTGGGCATACACTGTACAATATTTTCAATCATTGTACTCATATACAGCTCAAACTGTACGATTAAACTGCAGGGTTTAAAAGTTCACTGCTCACGATATATGTTCTTACACTGTGCGGCCCGACGCTCTGAGAGGCGAATTGCCCATCGTTACCCCCTGTATACTACACTACGCAGGACGCATGATCAAGCTAAAACTCGGCCCGATCCAAAAAATTCTTGCACGTCTGAAGAATCGCCCCGAAAAGGCAAAAAACTTGTGCAGTGTATGCCCGGCTTAAGTGTCCCGCTCTCGCCTGCTCTGTGTCTGATGTTTAGATATTCCTCTGGCTGCCTTAGTGATAACAGTACATGTAATAAATGTAGTGTTTTTGTAGCTTTGGAGGCGAGGGTGTCAGAATTGGAAGCCCGGCTCCGTGCTGTTGAAGAACCAGCAAAAAGCTGCCCCTTAGCTAGCACGGAGCCACAGAGATTAGCTTCAAGTAGCAGTCCCCCATCAGCACCCGTGCAGCAGGGTAACCAGGCCTGCTGGGTGACAATACACAGGAAGCAGAGCTCTAAATTCCAGCCCAAAGGTCACCACCAACCCATCTGCGTTTCTAACAGATTTTCCCGACTCAGCGACACACCCGCTGAGAAGCTGACTCGGGTAATTGGCAGCTCCATAGTAATAAATGTGGCATTAGGGACACCAGAGACCATAGTCAAATGCTTGCCAGAACGGGCGATGTCAAATCCTATCTGAAACTGCTGGCTAAGGACAAGTGTAAATACGGTAAGATTGTTATTCACGCTGGCGGTAATGATACCTGGGTACGCCAATCAGAGGTCACTAAAGTTACATCTTCTGTTTATTGTTTTGTATCGTCCACCAAGTCCTTACTCTGAATTTTTAGATCAGTTCTCTCTTAAACACTGACAATTTATTTTAGTGGGGGATTTTAACATTCATGTTGGCACTTAATATGATAACCTTAATGTAGCCTTTAATACTATCTTAGATTCAATTGGTTTTGCTCAAAATGTGCATAAACCGATGCACTCTTACCTTCATACTTTGCATGTTGTGCTGACATATGGCATTAATTGTGAAGAATTAACAGTATTTCCTCCCAACCCTGTCATATCTGACTATTTTTAAGTAAAAACTTTGAGTTCAATTTAAGTGAGTTCCCCACCCCCAAAAGGTTTCGTTATAGTAAATCTTTATCAGGCAATTCTGTATCAGAAATTAAAGAGTCTGTTCCCCTTTTAATTTCCAGAAATGCCCAGCAGATGTCAACAATGTTATTTTTCCCATTCACAAATAGATGCTTTTGTTGATGATGTCACTTCCTTGTTGCGTTTTACATTAGACAATGTAGCTCCCTTGAAAAATAAGGTGATTATTCACAGGAAGTTGGCTTCCAGGTTTAATTTAAAGCTGTTCTTTGAAGCACAATGTCACATAGACATCTAGAGGAATCCTACCTAACCTGGAAAAACAGTCTACTTCACAGAGTTAGAGCAGCATGTTATTCATCATTAATAGAGGAGAATAAAAATAATCGCAGATTTCTATTTAAAACAGTTGCTAACTTTAACAAGAGTCATAGCTCTATTGATCCATCCATTCCCTTAACTCTCAAGAGTAATGACTTGATGGGATTCTTCATAAATGAAATTGAATCTACTACAAATAAAAATAATTTTTAAGAAGCATTAGGCTGGTTTAATTTTTTGTTCATGTTATTAATAAATGTTCAAACACTATGGTCACTCCCTATATATATATATATATATATATATATATATATATATATATATATATATATATATATATATATATATATATTGCGCAATTATACACTGTTTAAAGTTATTTAATGTTTCATAAATAACTCCCTGTCTGTTAAGTACTGTCTGGTCATGATCAGCTCTTAAGCTGATATCAGGACAATGGTTGAAAGGGATGAATTTGAGCACTAGCGATCTTTTAACAGCAAACTCTGCACACACATATAATAAAGGAGTGACAACTTTTTCAAGTTCAAGAATTTATTAACAGAAATAAAATGAACATCCAGAGAACATCACTATATAATGCTGTTTATCTGAATTAACACTATATTTCAATCAATAAATCATCTCTACTAGGCTAGTGAAACTTAACCAAACTACTAAGCAAAATCAAAATAAAAAGAAGCTAAGCTAAGGAACTATTTACATGCAAAGGTACACAAAAGACAAAACAAAAGTGGATGATCATAATCAGAATAATTCAGTAAATCCTGTTCACTGCAGATCTGATTCAAAAAACATGGAATGGAGTTACGTTAGCTTAACTAATTTAGAACAACATTTGACAATGCGAATACTGAGTTAAACAAAACATTATTTCATTTAATAACATTTTGTTAAAGTTAAAGAACCAAAGTTCATCTTAAACAATGTGAATTGAGGTTAAATTAGCTTCACTAATTCAAAACAACATTTGGTATGTGTTCCAACCCATTCACAATGCAAATCCTGATTTACACAAAACATTATTTGAGGAAATAACATTTTGAGGAATCACTTGCCTTTGTTTATGCGATTCTACCTCCGGGAGCTAGGGGTCGCGGTAGCGAACTGTTGCTGAAATCAGTTACTCCTAGAGTTAACTAGAACGCCTTTAAATCAACATTAATATTCAATATTAATGTGGGAATAAGGCTCATAGCTCTATCGAATGACGACAGAGCGAAACAACAAGCGTTATGCCTTAAACAAGCTCCTTTGAATGTCCGGAATTCAGAAGCTACCAGAAGCTAATAGCATTTTGGCTAGCAGACTTTCGGCGCTAACAAATAAAAGCTTCAGTTTTATTTTAGTCATAATGAGCCGGATAACGTAAACATTAATGTCCCATCAATGTGTGAAACCCTTGTGGAGATAACATTTGTTATATCCATAAAAACACATTTGAACCATATCAGCAATGCCATGGAATAGGATGCTAGCATGGGCTAATTCCGTTAGCCCCTTTGTTTAAAGACATGTGGATGCATCACAAACATTTTCCAATGACCATTGTAACCTGTCCCTTTTGGGTCTCTCAGTCCAGCCTGTCGGTGCCTCGTGTGAGTTCAGTCCACTTTGGTCATTCAAGGAAGGCAGTGAAAAGGGAAAATGTCATTCCAGAAGCAGATTGCGGGCCATGCAGCAATGGGCTAGCCTGCGGCTCTGCAGCCTAGCAGGAGCCACGTGTGGTCAGGATCGGAGACCCGATGTCCTGCAGACAGCCCCCGACCCGGTTGCAGCCACAATTTCAGCAGGTTCTCCTCAGCATTCGAAAAGGGGCCTTTTCTGGCTATTCAGCTCTGTTTGGAATCGCTTTCCTGTAAAAGGTGAGAAGAAATAAACAAAGCTGTTTTGGCACATAGGAATTTCTGACTCCTGTGCCTGACGCTGAAGTTAAGACAGCAGACTTAACTGTGATTTGCCCGGTTATCCCTCGGCGAAGAGGGATCTCTCCCAGGTGCTGGTTCATGTCTTTTGGGGCCGTGAGCCCTCATGGCCTGTCGTCACCTTTCTTCCTGCCTCACACATAGGCATGGTTCCCTCGCCCTATGTGTGAGGCAGGAAGAAAGGTGACGACAGGGTTTCAGCCTTGTCCTAGAGTGCTCCAGGGAAAAGTAGTGGTTGTCTGAGAGTCTGGTCAGAAGTGAGTGTCTGGTAAGAAGTGCTGTGACCTTTTGTCTGTCGGGTGTGGTTTACAGCAGGCACCCTGCTGAGAAAGAGGCCGTCCCAGCTGAAACTCAGAATTCAATCTGACATCAATTATTTCATCATGACTTTAATATGGCACAACACACACACATATATACATATATATATATATTTATATATATATATATATATATATATATATATATATATATAAGTTAAGTCGCTTATTTAAGCTCTAAAATAAGTGACGATAAACAGGAGTTACAAAGAGACCCGCTTGCCCTACAGACACTGAGTATAACCAGCTAAAATATCCCTCCGCCTCATTACGTGCTGGAGCGCATCCTCCTCTAGACTGACACAGGAGCCGACAGGAGTAAAGGCAGAGGGAGTAATGTTGCCCATATTTTCTGCAGTTTAAAGTTGCAATAACTGATAACTGCTGAAAGTAGATAATGCGGTGCAGATCACTATTTTGAGCAGAGATTGGTTCTGGAGATGAGTTTTTATGCGATGACAACATTGCAGAAACCAAAACCCATAAACCATACTTTAATGCTTATTAATTTGTTGTCCCTGTATTTGACAAACTAACGCTGAATCACATTGCCAAATGAAGTACCCTGGAGTTACAGTGTCAGCACATGCAAGCTGTACTAAACGGTTCTCTTTCGAGGGTATTAAGCTCCTGCCCATGTTGTAAGCAAAGTGTAAGACTCTGGAATCACCTGGAAAATTTAAACCCTTTTCCAGGTTTAAAAAAAACGGTATGAATGTGGATATAAACAGCATGCAAAAATATACGAAGAAATTATTGCTGTTGGTGTGAAAGCTCAGAATTAGAAGTGTGTGAGAGAGAGTGAAAAAATTAACAATAAGACTTGCCACTTTTTTTTTTATTTATGTGTCAGGATCCCCGAGCTGGGGACTTAAGAATTTATATATATATATATATATATATATATATATATATATATATATATATATATATATATATATATATATATATATATGGCATTAAGACAACAATTCTTATTGCCACATTGCCAGACAGCACACATATAAAATATATATTTTGTTATTATTATTACTTCTGTACTTACTACTTAATACTAGAACAGGTTTTTCTTGTAATGTTTTATAAATTCTAAAAAATTGTTTTCAAAGCCAACTCTTCTACAAGGCTTGTACTTTTATTCAAATATCATCAGAGAACTTCTGCAATGTTAAATATGTTTAAACATCTAAATAAATTGTGTATTACATTGCACTAACCAGTGTTCTTTTGTCTCTAAGCACAGTAAACCCATTACAAAAATGTAAAATACGCCACTGGTAAGAATCCTCAAATTAGTCTTAACCAAGCCAAATCTGTCTTCTTTTCTGTCTTGATCAAAGGCAATTTTAAGGCATTTATTTGTGAATATGAATGATATACAAATGAAATTCTGTAATGAAAGCAAAAATATATACAAAAAGAGATTAATAAAAGTCACCTGGATGTGTGAAGGAGATAGAGGGGTAATTCCCGGATCACCTCCGCTCTTTGACAAGGAAGGATTTGTCATCTCATCTGTAAAAAACAAAAGGAGATATATGCTATGAATTCAGAGATGACTGACCTACCCTGATAACAAAGAAGATACTCTGAGTAGCTCTTCCCACTTTGTCATACTCAACATGTTCAATTACAGAACAGGTGATATCAATCAGGTACAGCTGAAACCAGAAGTTCACATACACTACATAAAAAGACAAGTTTTTTTCTCACTGTCAAACATGCAATCTGAATAAACCTTTAGGGGCCCTAAACCTTGCACACCTATGCACCGTGGTGGGCCCCACCCTGGACCCACTGCAGTTTGCCTACCGGCCCAACAGTAGAGGACGCCATCATCTACCTGCTGCAAGCGGGCGCTCACCCACCTGGAGACCACCAGGAGCACTGTGAGAGTCATGTTCTTTGACTTCTCCAGCACTTTCAACACCATCAGACCGGTTGTTTGGGGGGAAGCTGGAGGACGCTGGAGTGGACAAACATCTTGCTGCCTGGACCATCAACTACCTCAGTGACCGCCCTCAGTACGTGCAGCTGCACGGCTGTGAGTCAGAGGTGGCAGTCTGCAGCACCGGGGCCCCCCAGGGCACCGTCCTGCCTCCATTTCTCTTTACCCCCTACACCTCGGACTTCACCTACAACATGGACAGCTGCCACCTTCAGAAGTTCTCCGATGACTCGGCCATTGTGGGCTGTGTGTCGGACGGCAACGAGCTGGAGTACCAGTCGGTCATCATGAACTTTGTGGACTGGTGTGAGAAGAACCACCTGTGTCTAAACACCAGCAAGACCAGAGAGATGGTGATCGACTTCAGGAGAAGACCCCCACCTCACTCTCCCGTGAACATCTAGGGGCAGGACATAGAAACTGTGGAGAGTTTCAAATACCTGGGTGTTCACATCAGTAATAAACTGGACTGGACTCATAACACCGACGCCCTGTACAAGAAAGGCCAGAGCCGCCTCCAACCCCTGAGGACGCTGAAGTCCTTTGGAGTGAGCAGGCCCTTGCTTAAAACCTTCTATGACTGTGGTGGCCTCAGCCCTCCTCTACGCCGTCGTCTGCTGGGCCCCAGGCAGCGCAAAGCGGGACAGAAAGAGGCTGAATATACTGGTGCGAAGGGCCACTTCTTTCCTGGGCCACACTCTGGACTCGGTGGAGGAAGTGGCCGAGAGAAGGGTGTTTGTGCAAGCTTAGATCCATTATGGACAACACCTTTCACCCCCTGCACCAGACTGTAGATGAGCTGAGCAGCTCCTTTAGTGACAGACTTATACACCCTGTCTGTAAAAAGGAGCGCTACTGCAGTTCATTCCTCCCTGCTGCCATTAGACTTTACAATGCTGCACTATAACTGAAATAAGTTGTGCAATAACTAATGTGCAATTACTATTTAATAACCTGTGCAATAACCTGTTAAATAAAAGACTTCAGCTGTTATAGTTATCTCACTACCTCACTGTTGTTCTTTACCTGGTACAACTCTAAATGTACAACGCCAAATCCATATGTATATAAGTCACCTTAAATGTACATAAGTCATCTTAAATCTCTGCTTTATTTTTTTTTCTCAATCCACTGTATATATGTGGATGCACTGTATATACCTCATGCACCTTTTCCTCCTTTTGGCAACTTCTTTTGATTATTGAGCTGATGTGACACGTTAATTTCTCCACTGTGAGATCAATAAAGTCTATTTTATCTTTCCTGTCTTAGGTCCCTTAAAATTACCAAAATCAACTTTATTTTCTAAGTGGCATAATAATGAGAATAATGAACTGTTTTAGACATTGTTTTATTACTTTTTTGAAGGACAGAGATTTACATAAATGATTTGTTAAAGGTACAGTGGTCCATATTTTTTCAGATTTCGAGTTCCAGTGGATAATCTTATTTATTGGTTGTCCCACATGCCAATTATTGTGACGTGCTCACACGTTTTTTTGGTCATTTTTATAAGCATATAACATGGCTATATACCTTTAATATAGTGGCTATAAATCCTCAACTTCTCCTCCAGCTCAGCAGGGGTGGAAGCAGAGATAGGGGTGGGAAGAGTGCAGGATGAATTAACGGCTATAGGGAATGAAGCGGATTCTGTAAAACTGAGTGGTGACGAAGGTGAGGCAGCAGGAACAGTGGAAACAGTTAAGCAGCAGGAAGCCTTCCCCTGAAAATGTCAGTTCTGGGATGTTGAGGCAAACCCAGGAGGTACACAAAAACTGTGGTTTAGACGTGACGACAAGAGACATTGCTGGAGGAACAAAACTGTGACTGACTGGCCATCAGAACAGTCCAGATGGCAAGACAGGATGCCAAAACCATAAAACAGTCCAGGGTTATGATCAGAGTCAAAAGCCGATAACGTATCCAGTGAGAGGAGAGAATCAAAACAGGAAAACAGGCACACAAGCATTGGAGTGCAACTCATTTTGTATCGCTAATTAACATAGTGCTGCTTATTTTTTAAGGGGTTTCCTTCCACCTAACTTTTTTTTTTGGAATGGAAATCTCTTTAAATCTAGATCTCCCAGGGCTTTGAATATTTTTTTAGTGTAACTTTACTAAATTTTAATTTTATTACATTTGGGATCTGATGGGAGTGGTAGCCTAGTGGTTAGAGCCCAGAGCTTCAGTCCCAGAGGTTCTGAGTTCAACTCCCACAAGCTGCCATTCTGGGTCCCTGAGCAAGACCCTTAACCCCCAATAGGGGGTTTTCACTGACGTCACTGGCCAACTTCCGGTCCGCCATATTGGGTGGCACACTTCCTTATCTCTAGTTGTCGTACACGTATTATCGTATCGCGAATGGATAAGTACACCAGCACGCTAGAGCGACCAGATAAGGACGTATATCTGAGGAAATGTTCCGTGATCGACCATATGGACCCGTATGCCCTCCACGGTGCCTTGTTTAGCCGTAATCCAGATGCATTACCTGGTGTTCGGTGAAAACCCTCTGCACACTCTTGAGGAAATGAGAGCTTACAAGGATCTAGAGGCTCACAACCAGTTCACATCTGGTTATGTACATCAAGGAAATCGCCATCATACGTGGACGGGTGAGTTTTAATAAGATGGTAAAAATGTAAACAATCCGACGCAAATGTGTTGCATGCTTCTGCGGTGGCTGGCGGCCGGCGGTGCGCGAAGGCGCTTGGCTGCAGGGCCGATCGACGCCGCTCGCGGCTTTAATTATTTAAGCAGAACAATGACCAGTGCAAAATTAAGTTGTATTTACCGTATTGGCGCCGGTAGGAGCTGCAGATCATAAAGCCAGCAAACAGTGGGAACACAGCAACTCGTTCAAAGGTAAGCTGCGCTCACACGGGCTCTGGCACATGCTAGTTTAGTAGCTGCTAACCGTCAGTGCTAACAACCACTCGCGCATGTAATGGACTTTTAACTTGCTGCTATGTGTTTCAAACGTTTAGAACACACTCTCATTGACATCGGGATACTGTGGAAAGTTATGTTCGGTCTTACAGCCGCGATCCAAGCGAGCCGACGACTCTTTGTTATCGCTAACAGTTGTTCTCCGTGGTTGCGCCTCCAGGCAGGAAAGCGGTGGAAAATTAATCTGTTTCTATGTTTTTCCCATGGCGATCATTTGTTGCGCTGTTACAGCCCACAATACAGCAACGGTTTACCATGGTTGAAATCAAGTTAAGGTGAAATTAATCAAATTAAAACACGGCTGAGAGAGGGAGTACAGTACGCCGTAGTAATAGGCAGTAGAGGCGGCGGAGGCAGTCAACACGACAGCCGCGGAAAGTAATAAGTCATAACGCCCAAGCCCTATTATTAATATATTCTTCTTACATGTTTTAAATACTTAACAGTTAATTACCTGTGACAAAGTGAGCACCACAGACTCTGGCGTATTCCAGCTTAACACCGTCCAAATCGGACCTGGATATCCGTGTCAGCCATAGGTGACGGCGTTGTTCAGAGAGCTGTTTTGTTTTTTCACACTGATTCACTATTACGGCTGGTAGGCGATAGAAAGAGCGTTGATCTCCACCTCCACGGGCCGTGCAACCAACCATTAAACACGTTTTCCCCATTGTTCACTTCCAATACTGCCTAAGGCATCATACAATGCAGGTCAACGGTGCGAAACGACTGCCACCCAATATGGCGGACGCGCTGAGTAGTCACGTGAGCGTGACGTCAGCTGAAAACCCCCTATTGCTCCCCAGGTGCCGCACAGTGACAGCTCACTGCTTCCCAAGGGGATGGGTTAAGATGCAGAAGTGACTTTCTCCATTGTGAGATCAATAAAGTTCAGTTATTTATTATTTATCTGTTTCATATGAACCATTCATGGACTCTATCTAGCAACAACAAAAGTGTTTTCCAAGAATAAAACAGCCATCTTATTTCATTGATAGACTGGACTCAGAATGGTCGATTTTTGTTTCCAACAGAAAGACTTTTGAAGATTTCTGACAATCAAAGCAAATGGTATTTTTGTAGTACAACTGAAAATTACCATAGAGCTATTTACTTGTTGAGAACGTATTAGCAATATTGTTTATAATAATCAAGTTTAAACACATGTGATCAACCTCATATTTGAATAAAGCAAACGTTCTTGGTATACTGAAGTAATCGGGGTACCACGTGCAATCAATAAATGTAGCCTTTTTCTATTGTAAAACACAACAGAAAAGTATGCATTTATCCTTCTAAATATAACTATGTATAAAGACATGAACAGAGACAACAGACAGAAACATAAAAAGAAAGACAGAAAATTGTATAAGAAAAATGGAGAGAGAGAGAGAGAGAGACGTTGACTGCTTATATGACTGAGAATTAAAGGTGTATTCTCACACTACACTCATTAAAACACCCAAAAAAGAGTGTGTGTGCACATTGGTGTGGGTGCACTGTAGAAATTGCAAATGAAGTGGTTCACTTATCTTTCCTTTCAGTTGTGGATGGTCTACTGACTCTTGTGGAGCCTTCTGTCCCAAATTTCCGGCATGCAATTGTAGTCTTAACACCCCCGCCCCCACCCCCCAGATGATTTATAATAGAGTAAACTCAATTGTGTGTCTTTCATTATGGGAAGATGAAGATGTATTCTCTGCTAACACAGAGAGTGAGCAGACACAACATGCTTACTGGGGTCTGGTCCTTAAAAGTGTAGTCTGACACTTTTACCTTCCTATACTTTTCAGTGTGTAGCAGCATAATAGTTGGACATATTTCCCTAACAGAACAATGCTGGACATTTAGGTGAAGAGGTCTCACCCACCTCTGGAGAGTAACGTGCCTCTGTTAAACCTCATTACTTCATATGGTGAACGGTAGAAATACAACTGAAATTGAAATATATTTCTGTCACTAAAGCACCCTGTAAAAACCCTGTACAAGGTGTACTTACAAGAAAACATATAAACATGTGAAATCAAAATAGAGTACCTAAAAATGGAGTTGCAGAAAACACATTCAAATAATATTGCTAGAGCATGTTAAATGTGTGAGGGGTGTCCACAGGGGTGGATCATTTTATTTGCACAAAATATTAACAACTACTGTATTTTCACTTGAAGGCAACAAAGAACATTACATGAAATGAAATGACTGTTTTTTTTAGTTGGGAAGTGACTGGTAAATCAACTTGTGCAACTGGCCAGGCTCAGCTCTTACTTAGTAAGGGAGTTACACTGCAAAAAAGGAACTAAAAGTAAATCTTCTTGAAATGAGTGTGTTTATTCTTGATTTGAGCAGGTAAATAAGACTATGTGCCAATGAAATAATAATTTTGCACTTAAAATAGGAACAACCATCCCCCATCTATATCTAATTGCCTTATTTAAGGACTCAAAATACTTATTCCATTGGTAGATAATCTTATTTACCTGCTCAAAACAAGGGCAAATGCAGTAATTTCAAGAAAATGTTACTTATTTTTAGTTCAGTTTTTTGCAGTGTAAGCATGTCTGAGCAACGAAGCATTTTCTGAGAGGGCCAGCAATTGATAGTTAGATAGAGAGTTAAATGGCATTTTGTGTGTTTAAAATGCTGCAAAACCAAAGGATTTTGTGGAAAAAATATGATTTTTTTGTAATAAACAAAGCCTTCCCCTTAGAGGGATTTAGGGGGAAAATGGCGTTTTTGACCTACTTATACTTTGAAAGTATGTGGCTCTGCCGGGCCCAAAATCGAGCTGGACTAGTTTAAAAAGTTAAGAAAGCAATGAATTCCAAATTGCGTTCCTCTCTTCAGCAGCTTTTAAAAATAACTCCAACAACTTAAGGCAAAGACCTGGGGCCTCATTTATGAAGCTTGTGTACGTTCAAAATGGGGCTTGAAATGTGCATACCTCAGTTTATGTGCAAAGGTTGAGATCTATATTAAATAAAACTTGACTGGAAAATGTGCAGTCCTCACAGCAACTCTGATCCATGTGTACGTTAATTTTGGAGATGGGGGACATTGGCGACACAGATGATAAAGTGGTGAACTGCAGCCAAACTGCATGACTCCGTGACTTCAATTCACTCCATAACAGACTTTAATCATAGATCAACTTCATCATAAGCATTCAAAACTGGTTTTAGCTGGTGACACTTAAGTATATATAAGGACCTTTCAAATAAATACATAATTGCCCATAACCACTGTTCCCTCGAAGCTGCGCACATGCACAACCGCACACTGCATCTGGATACAACGCACAACAATGTATGCAGCGCAGAAAATAAAAATAATAATAAACCAAGTTATTTTGCACCAGTTTGCAATTCTGGTGAGATGGTGTTCCACAGCCCCACTCTGTGTCCCACTGCGTGCACCAGGTTGTTCTGCCTGCCGATGACAGCCTGGGAGGTTTGACGTTTCTGCAATCATAGTGGGACCTGACTCGTTGGCCTCTGATGTTCCACTTGGGTAGCCGAAGATCTGTACGGATCTGACTGTTCCATTATTGCTGTTTCACCTGCCCTTGACTGCCTGGGAGCTTGGAGGTTGTTACGAGCTCGGGGGAACCTGTCAGCCTCTGACCTTCTACTCAGGCAACCAATGATCTGTGGTGTTTACACAAGCCCTAAAATGCCTGAGTGAACCACGGTCTTGACCTTCCGAATAGAAGTATTCTGACGTTCCAGGTGTTGATCAGGAATCTGCTTAGTCCCAGGTTTTGTGAGGAAACTTAAGCTAGCAGCTTAAGTTTCCTCACAAAACCTGGGACTAAGCAGATTCCTGATCAACACCTGGAACGTCAGAATACTTCTATTCGGAAGGTCAAGACCGTGGATCAAAGTTTGACTCTCATTCAAGAAATCGACAGTTATGTGTCTTAAGAGCTAATACACATTATGCATGAAAGATCATCTGAAAAGGCAGCATTTACAGTTCCTTTGTATTAGCATCAGGAAGAGTTAGCTTGATTAGAATAATATATATATATATATATATATATATATATATATATATATATATATATATATATATATTAGGGCTGTCAAAATAACGCGTTAATTTCGATTAATTAATTAAAAAAAAATTAACGGATTAAAAAAATTAACGCAAATTAATCGTATAGGGTAGTTCACTGCTATTGTTTTCATCCGGGTTTTTTCGCGCCTGCGCGCCGGACTGGAAGGCAGAAGGCGAGCACAGCGGCAGACGCCAACAGAGCAAACAACGAGTTCTAGACGTATTTTTCTTTAGGTAACGTATCACAAAATCGTTTTAAGAGTAAGTTGATGGTTGATGGTATCAGATTGCCAGATACAGTCCAGATAGCGAGTCTGTGAATGTTGGCCAAACGATTTAGTCCGCCCCGGTGGCCAATTGCATTATAATTATTCAACGGCTGTATCTCCTCGCTGCATCGACTGATCTGCACTAGATTTTTTGTGAGTCGTGGGCGAGCGCTGCTCAACGCGTTCGTGTGTATCGCCCGGTGGACGGGCGGAGAAAATGCGTGACAGCTTCTGCGGTGGCTGGCGGCCGGCGGTGTGCGAAGGCGCTTGGCTGCAGGGCTGATCGACGCCGCTTGCGGCTTTAATTATTTAAGCAGGACAATGACCAGTGCAAAATTAAGTTGTATTTACCGGAGATGAAGTGTAGACTGCAAATTCTGTTGGGGTATGATGGCTCCCACAGTCCATTGGGATTTGTCTGCCTGGGTCCTTTTTCACTGAAAATATCCATTTCTTTCTTCGTCCTTCGGTAAACAAAAGAAACGTACATCCAACGATTTGGAATGCCTCTGTGTGGCATAAACTAAAAGCACGCTCTAATTCACCCGTTTTGTCACGGTGTTTGGCGAGAACAGTCCTGCTTTTTCCTACCGGCGTAACCCGGAAGTAGCGCGTGCGTCACTTTACTGTTGTAAAGTGTTGATATTGAGGGGAGTGTTCATTTATTTTCATTGTGTCCCCTACCTTACTGTGTGCCACATATGCCACAACGGCACATGTTAAAACGTCTGAAGGCATGAAATGTGAATAAGAGTTTTTGAACTTTAATTTATCTAATGCTGATTATTCATTGAATCATTTGAATTTAAATATTTAAAATACTTTCACAGCAAAAATTATATGCGATTAATTTAGATTAATTAATTACAGAGTATGTAATTAATTAGATTCATTTTTTTAATCGATTGACAGCCCTAATATATATATATAAGAGCTGGGTTATGTGGCTTTTACAAATTCTGTGTAATCAATTTTCCCCTTTCATTTCATGAAAACAAATTACTGAAATTATTTGTAATAACTTATTTTTATTTCATTCAGCCGGTGCTGCTAGCCCCGACAAAATGTCCCAGAACAGAAAACATGAGTCTCTATGCTGCTGCTGCTAAACTCGAGCTCTGTAAACGCTTAAGGTATAAGTAGCTGGGAAGTAATAAAGGAAGCATGCTCTTCTAAAGCACAATGACAACATTCTCTCCATTTAAAAAGCTGAGAATGCCTGTTGCACCTGTCTTTTAAACACAGTGACATTTCAATTCAATTTATGATTGTCTCCCCATTTGACACCATCATTTTCATTAGTCTGGCTTAATAGCCTTTACTAAAAGTGTTCTTTGAACACATACAATAATAATACTCCCTCAAGGTATTGTAAGTGTCTGGCAGAATTGTCTCTCAACGGGACATCATGTTATCCATTCTATTTTTTGCCTCACTCACCCTTCTTTCAGATTCACCCCTACAGTGAGGATGAGTGGTCTGAAGATCTGTAATACACTTTGCCAAGCAATTACTCTGCAGAATTACAGACCACCTGTGGCTACAATCTATCCAGCCACAATCCAGCTTTTCTCCCTGTAGTACAACAGCTCCCTCCCAAAATCTTGCTTCAAACCAGAACTTTTCATTTTCAACAATCAAATCACAATGGAAGTAGCATCTTAACGAATATTTCATGAGGACCATAACATGAGAATCATCATATCTTGCATCACTGTCAACTATTAAATACTCTACATAGCTTGTAAATGTATTAACAGTCTGAAAATATGTTAAAATTATTCTGGTAACAATTCTGTAAAAGTTGCAATGTACATAATTATTAAATGCACTGCCTGACCCAAATTACCACCTGGATTTAACTAAGCAAATAGGCAATGTGCCACCAGGGGGTGGCCAGGGGCCGTGCCATATCTTGGCCACCCCACTCGCCAGTGTAAAATGTACTAGCATCAGTTTAGCATTTCGTCCCATTATGCACAGCCAGCAAGGCAGCCGCTCTTCTTGACCTTCTATCACGCTTTTATTTGTATCTGCCAGTATCTACTTTACCCTAGTAATTGTTTTTCAATAAATGAATAAAGGTACCTGCGGTGGGCTGGCAACCTGTCCAGGGTGTACCCCAATAAGGATAAGTGTTTTGGACAATGGATAGATGGATGGATGGATGGATGAATGGAATGGATGGATGGATGGATGGATGGATGGATGGATGGATGGATGGATGGATGGATGGATGGATGGATGGATGGATGGATGGACAGATTATACAGATTGGTCAAAAATGTCCTATATAAGGAAACCAGTTGATTGCATCAAAGTCCCGACAAGCAGCATTCACTCCTGGGGAAGCGTAGAGCCACCGGGAGAGTCGTCTGCATTGTACATGGCTTTGCTGCAATCCCTCATACTGAGCAAGCATGAAGCGACAGTGGGAAGAAAAACTCCCCATTAACGGGAAGGAAAACCTCCGGCAGAACCGGGCTCAGTATGAACGGTCATCTGCCTCGACCGACTAGGGTTACAGAAGACAGAGCAGAGACACAACAAGAGAGACAAAAAAGCACAGAAGCACACATTGATCTAGTAATCTGTTCTACATTAGATGGTAGTAGCGGGTGAGCCGTCTTCTCTGGATGATGTCACAGTTAACAGAACGCCAGACCAGGTGTACCTACTATGAAGAAAAAGAGAGAGAGCAAAAAGTTAAAAGCTGAAATGACGACAGTCATTTCAATGTAATACAATGCAAAACTGGAGAACAGTAGACTGAAGAACAGTAGAAACCAGTAGAGTGAGACCATAGGGTGCGATTACTTTCCATCTATGTGATCTCTGCTCTGTTTCTCAATAAAAGTGCTGGAACTTTATCACCACTGTCTCTTCATTTAGTAAAGATGGGAACTCAGTTATTATTGTTAAGAATTCCGATAACAACAGGCTCAAAAGCGTCCCCTCTGACTTGGACTGGCTCAGAAGCGTCCCCTCTGACTTGGAGGGGATCAGAAGCGTCCTCTCTGATGTGGAGGGGCTCAGAAGCATTCTCACTGACTTGGACTCTTAGGCTGACCCCTAGTGGCAGATCTCTGAGCAATGGGTGATGCTGGATGGTGGTAGAAAGCCTTTAGAGCAGCTCTATAGTCTTCCCCCAGCTCTTTGAGCTTCTTTCTTAAAAGAGAGGAATTCCTGTGACTCAAGAATCTCTCTCAGTCTTAATAATGGGTACAAAAGAGCTGATCTTGTTCTCCAACTCCTCATCAGTGGTGTCAGAGGAATTGTTGGGCGGAGCTCTAGGTGGGGCGGAGCTCTAGGTGACTCAGAGCTGTGGCAGGGTGTGAGATTAATCCAGCCGGACTCGGTGAAGACAAGGAAGTGTCTGCTGGGACAGTGGAAACAGGCACTGGAAACCGGTAGAGAAAACACGGATATACAGGCAGACAAAGATTGGGGGAAGTTGGCTGAAGAATCCGCTGGCTGCGACATGATCAGCAGATGGAGGCGTCGGCAAGAAGGCAGATCTCTGGGGTGCAGCGCCGCTGCTGACAGGGGCGGATCCAGGATTTTTCAAAAGGGGGTGCGCACCTAAGAGTCATGTCAAGACAATGTGAGGCTAAATGACCAAAGAATGCCATCTTTACTCTTTCACACTACCCAAATTATTCATCTAAGGATTTTTGAATTGATAATAATAAACAAGAATCAATGTAAGAACAGGGATGGAATCAGTTTTAGATTTAACAATAATAGCAAATGTTTTAGCTGGTAATTGTGAGTGGTTCATTGATAAGAATTCAACAATTGGTAGTGATCATTATCCCATAACAATTAGAGTAGGATTAAATTTAAATGATAAGAATATAAAGGTTAATAAAAAAACTCAATTTCAATAAGGCAGACTGGATTAAATTTAGATTCTTGAGTCAAATAAACTTAGAAAAAGTAGATATGAGAATGGATATAAATGATATATGTCTAAACATTTGTAAGATAATCATGGAAGCAGCAGGCCATTCTATAAAGAAAACAGGGTGTAAAAATAATAAGAAAATGGTACCATGGTGGACAAATTAATGTAAAGAAGCAATAAAGTTAAGAAATAAAGCATTTCAAGTATTAAAAACCAATCCAATTTATAACAATTTAATTGATTATAAAAGAAAGCAAGCAATAGTAAGAACTATTAAGAATGCAAAAAGAGAGTATTGGAGAAGTTTTTGTAGCACAATAGGGAGAGACACAAAGATAGGAAAAATATGGAAAAAAATTAGGAGAATGAATGGAATAAAGAGAGAGTTTGAATATCCTATATTAAAAATAGATAATATAAATATAATAAAAGATGAAGACAAAGTTGAAATATTGGCAAGAACATTTAGTAAAATCCACAGTTCAAATAATATTAGTGAAGAGGGAAGAAAAGGAAGAGAAAATACAAAATGTAAATATAAAGATTTATTAGAGAGTGTTGAAGAAACAAATAATTTATTAAATGTTGAGTTTACAAAAGCTGAACTGAATCATGCACTTAGAAAGACAAAAAATACAGCACCAGGTAAAGATGAAATTTGGTATAGAATGATAAGTCAACTTAGTGAAAAATCTAAATATATAATATTGCAATTATATAATAAAATTTGGGAGGAGGGAAAATTACCGATTAACTGGAAGGAATCAATTATAGTACCAATAGCCAAACCAGGAAAAGATAATTCAACCCCACACAATTACAGACCAATAGCTTTAACATCAAATCTATGTAAAATAATGGAAAAAATTATTAATAATAGACTAGTATATTATTTAAATAATAAAGGATATATGTCAAAATATCAAAGTGGTTTTAGAAAAGGGAGGAGAACTAATGATCCAACGCTATGTCTAGAACATGAAATTAGAAAAGCACAAGTAAATAAAGAAAGTGTAGTGGCAGTGTTTTTTGATATAGAAAAAGCGTATGATATGATGTGGGTTGAGGGATTATTAATTAAGTTATATATGTTGGGTATTAAAGGGAAAATATTTAAATGGATTAAAGACTTTTTAACAAATAGGAAAATACAAGTTAGAATTGGTGACGTTATATCAGGAAAATATATAGGAGAAAATGGAACCCCGCAGGGGAGTATTGTAAGTCCGTTATTGTTCTCAATTATGATAAATGATGTATTTAAAGATATTGGAAAATGAATGGGTTGTTCATTTTTTGCAGATGATGGAGCTGTTTGGAAAAGAGGGGAAAATGTGGATTTTATTGTAAAGAAATTGCAAGAGGTTATTATTGAAATAGAGAAATGGGCGTTGCAATGGGGATTTAAGTTTTCAATTGAAAAAACAAAAGTAATGATATTTAGTCAGAAAAAAAAAACAAGGAAATAAAATTACAATTATATAACCAAGAATTAGAGCAAGTAAAGTGTGTAAAATTGTTAGGATTATGGTTTGATGAAAAACTAAAATGGAATATACATATTGGAAAAGTGATTGATAAATGTAAAAAAAATCTTAATTATTATGAGATGCTTGGCTGGCAGTGACTGGGGAGCAGATAGGAAAACAGTAAAACAGATTTACACAGGTATGATAAGATCAAATATAGACTTTGGATGTATAGTTTATGGTTCAGCAGCTAAAACACATCTGGCTAAATTAGACATTATTCAACATCAGGCATTAAGATTATGTACTGGAGCATTTAGAACCACACTTACAGCAGCAATAGAAGTAGAAATGGGAGAAATGCCATTAGATTTAGGAAGAACAAAATTAGAAATAAATTATTGGCTGAATTTAAAAGGTAGTAATTTAGATCATCCAACTTGGGAAATTTTAAATCCATGTTGGGAAAAAGAAAAGAAAGAAATGAGGAGTTTTGGATGGACAATTGAAAATAAAATAAAATAATTTAAAATTAATGATTTAGAAATTACTCAAACAACACCAATATCAATTATACCACCATGGATTTTACCGGAAGCAACAGTAGATATGACAATAATGAAAAAGAAACAAGATAAATCTTACATTGTGGATAGTTATTCAGTACAATTACATTTAAACAATTATTATCAATATATTCAAATTTATACAGATGCATCAAAAATAAATGAAGGAATTTCATTTGTAGTACCAGAATTCAATATAAGAATTGGAAAACGAATCACAAACGGGTTATCAGTATACACAGGAGAAATGTTGGCAATATTATTAGCTTTACAATGGGTAGAAGACATAAAACCATTAAAAACAGTAATTTGTTCAGATTCAAGCTCTGCGTTATTAAGTTTAAAATATAATAAATCAGATAGTAGGATGGACATATTATTAGAAATATTTCATACATATTTCAGAATACAAAACATGGGTTTAATAGTTATATTTGTGTGGGTTCCAGCGCATATTGGGGTAGAAGGAAATGAGAGGGCAGATAAATTAGCAAAGAGGGCGATTCAAAATCCTATAAATTTTATCATTAAAACAAGTAAATCTGAGGGAAAGAGAATAATTAAAGAAAAACTTATGGAAAAATGGCAACAAAGGTGGGATGTAGGAAAAACAGGTAGATGTGTCACGTTCTGGTTTATGTTTAAGGTATTTTGCCCTCCTTCCTTAGGTTCTCTGGTTGCTTTGAGTTTTGTCTTGTCTAGGTTCTTGTTTACTGTTAGTTTATCCTGTTTTGTCATCAGTTTTAGTCTTAGCTTTATTTTCTGTTTTAGGTTTGTACTTCAGGGTTGTTTTGTTCTTTATTAGATCGTGTGTGTGTAGTTTGTTTCTGTCCACTTGTCTTGTCAGCTATTTATATTTGTCTGATCTGTTCTTGTTTTGAGCCTCAGCACTGATGTCTGGTCTAATTACTTATTCTGCACACCTGCCTAACTCCACCCCTGCTGCAATCACTTCTCACCGGTTTCACCTGCTTCCACCTCCATATAAACTGTTGAGACCAGACATCAGTGCCAGGTCGTCTGTTTGAGTATGGGTGAGTCTCCTCCTGCAAGTTCTGTATGGTTTGCTTTTGGATTTTTGACCCCCTTGTCTCCAGTTATCTGAGCCATCCTGTTCCTGTCGGTTCCTGTCCTGCCTGCCCCGTTAGTCTGTTCATTTTTGTGCCGGTTTTTGGATTGACGGTCCTTTTTGGTTTTTCCCTGTTTTGCCTTTTGTTAATAAAAGATCTAATTGAACTTCTGCTGGTCTGGCTGAATTCTGGGTCTCTTGCCTCCGATTCATGACAAGATGGTTTTATAAAATTCAAAAAACAGTAAGAGAAAGAAGAAATGGAAGACGAAATAGAAAAGAGGAGAGGGTGATAACAAGATTAAGATTTGGACATACAGGACTTAATTATACACTTTATAAAATTCAAAAGCATAATACCGGCAAATGTAATTATTGTGGAAAATATGTAACAGTAGAACATGTTATATTAGAATGCAATAAATATGAAAGAGAGAGAAGATATATGAGGAAAGAGTTTAAACGTATTAAGGAAAAGATTAATTTATTAGATATTTTGAGGAAGCATTTGGGGAGTAAACATATACAAATAGTTATTCAATATTTAAAGAAAACTAAATGATATCATAGAATTTGATTTATATAAGGAGTAAATTATATAAATGAGTAGAATATTAAGGTACAGATAGATAGATAGATATGAATGAGATATATATATAGATAGATAGAGATATAGATAAGTAGACCATTAAGAACCACACTCCATACCAGTAAATTTCCTGTGAAGGCCCCTCTCGGGCGCACTGTTTTAGGGGCCCTTTTGGGAGTCCGGGGTTACGGGTCCCCTGACTCCTACCTCTGTGCTCGGGGAAGGTGGGTCTTCGGTTCTCCACAATCACTATCAAACTATTTCCTTCTGGATAAATTTTCACCTAAACTAGTGCACTCTCACAAACTCCCACAGGTGCTGGGTCCCAGGTATTAAATGTTCACTTATATACAGAAAGGCTATAATTTATTTATTTACTTTCTTTACTTTCTTTTTTAGGTATCACATTACACATGTCAGCTTAAATAATAATACATATGATTTAGCAATGGTATCAAGGTGTTACACGATTGTATCTGTTGCTTTATGTCTGTTGGTTGTGCTGTTCTTTTTGTGTCTCTTTCCAGGTGATGGAGCAGACAGAGGACGTTTTATCATTCTCTTCCTTTTATCTCTTCTTTCTTTCACCTCTTCTTTCTTTTTTTTTCTCTTCTTGTTTTTCTTTTAATCTCCCACTTTCCCATTGTAGTGTCCATATAATTTGAAATTCTCCCTGTAGGAATCACAATAAAGCTATTTACACGCACAAATCAAGCGGAGCATTATGGCGAAAGCTGTTTGCTCCACTTGTGAAAGTAAAATCTGTCGAGCTCTATTTGGCATTAAGATATCAATTCTTATTGCCACATTGCTAGACAGGACACTGGGGGGAAAAAAAAGAAAAAAAAAAAAAACTCCACAAGAAGAAGAAGAAGAAGAAGAAGTTCTCGTCGCCGGTCCATAGTATTCACTCCCGCTCAGTCTCTGCCAGAATCCTTTGTCAGCTCAGTTTTTTGTTACAGTCAGCCAGAAGACTTCCTTCAACTTTGTTTTTTGTTCCAGTCAGCCAATAGAGTTTCCTTCAGCTTGTTTTTGTTCCAGTCACTGCCTAGATCCAGCTCAGCTCTGTTCCCACTCATGTTCTCAACTCCTGGAGAGCTGTTCCGGTCTCAAGTCCTCGGCTCAGATGTTCTGGTCTCAAGTCCTTGGCTCAGATGTTCTGGTCTCAAGTCCTCGGCTCTGATGTTCTGGTCTCAAGTCCTCGGCTCTGATGTTCTGGTCTCAAGTCCTCGGCTCTGATGTTCTGGTCTCAAGTCCTCGGCTCAGATGCTCCGTCCTGGTCTCAAGTCTTCGGCTCCAGAGTTCCTCCCGGTCAGTCTCTCTGCACTCCTCCTGCCGGCCAGCTTCTGCACCCTACATCTCCGTCTGTTAAAAGACTCAGGTTCTTCTCATCATCCATCATTCACCCTGTTCAATAAACTCTCTTCTAAGAACTAGCTCTGTGTGTGCGTGCTGTGTCCGGGTTCATCCTAGAAAAATATCATGACATTATGGACCGGCCAAGGGATGAACCCGAGCACGCACAGAGCCTGGTGCAGAAGCTGGTAGGATCTGCCCCGCCTCCGGTTCATCTCGCCTGGGTCGCCGTGCGGCGACGCCTCGCCTCTGTTTCGTCTCGCCATGGTCGCTGAGTTGCGATGGCCACGCTTCTGGTTCATCTGCCGGGGTCGCATCCGCGACGCCCCGCCTCTGACTCTGTTTCCCGGATCACCTTCCGCGAAGTCCGCCTCCCACGCTGCTCAGCATAAAAGGACGGCGCTCCTTGTCGTCGCTGCCCAGCGTTAACTATTGCCGCTGCCCAGCATATTAAGACTTTGCTGCCCAGCGCCTTCTAGTTTTAGTTTTTGTTTTGAGTTATTTTTGGCCTTGTGTTTTGAGTTACTTAACGTTCCTTAGTTTTAGAGTATTTCAGTGTTTCTTTGATTTCTTAGAGTTTTTTAGGTTTGGTTTGTTGTGTTCTAGTTCTGCTTTAGTTTCTAGTCTTTTTGTATATTTTTACGGTTTTAGAAGAATTGTTTCTGCCTTCTGTTCATTTGTTTAGGCTCAACCTTAGTTTGGGTTACATAGGATTTTTTGGTGTTTTAGAGTTATTTGGGGGTTTTCTTTCTTTTGAGTATTTGAGTTTTTACTTAGCTTTTGTTTTTCCAGCTCGGTTCTATTTTTTTAGGTTAGCTTTAGTCTTCCGAGTTTTGTTTTTGAGTTCCAGTTTTGACTTTAGACTCCCTGTTCTGCTTGTTTCATAGTTTTACTTTAGCGTTTGGTTCCTTTCCTAGTTTACCCGTCTTGTTTTGATTTTTCAGTTTTAGACCCGTACATCCGGCTTTAGACCCTGTAGTCCCTATCCTAGCCCCTATAGTTCCTGTCTAGTTCCTGTCTAGCCCCTGTAGTCCCTATTCTAGCCCCTGTAGTTCCTGTCTAGCCCCTGTAGTTCCTGTCTAGTTCCTGTCTAGCCCCTGTAGTTCCTGTCCTAGCCCTGTAGTTCTAGTCTTAGTTCTGTATTTGTTTTTATTAAGTTTTGTTTGTTTTATCCCCTTAGTATCTATGTGTGTGGGTTCCTGCGCCGTCTGGGTTCCTGCGCCGTCTGGGTTCCTGCGTTGGATGGATTCCAGTGCTCTTAAAGGTCCCTGCGCTTTCGAGGTCCCTACGCTTTACTTCTCCTGTTTTTCTTTGTTTTGTTTTTGCCCTGTTTAGGTTAGTCTTGTTCCATCTAGCCTTCAGTAGTTTTTATTTTGTTCTGACTTCCCCTAGTGTCTCTGTTCTGTTCACCTAGCCCTCGTTTTCGTGTTTAGGCGCCGCCAGAGCCCTCCGGCGTTCCAAAGTCACCGGCTGAGCCCTCTGGTGCGCCAGCCTGTTGCTGCCCAGCGCACACAGGTCGCCGCCAGAGCCCTCCAGTGCTTATAAGTCACTGTCTGTGCCCTCTGGCGCGCCTGGCCTGTTGCTGCCTAGCTCACCCTCTAGTTCCTGGTGTTTACATTGTTCTCGGTTCCCCGGCGTGTTTAGACACCCTCTGTTCTCGGTTCCCCGGCATGTTAGAACGTCCTCAGTTCCCTGGTGTTTAGGTTTCTTGGTTCCCTGGTGTTTAGATTCCTGGCGTTTAGATTTAGTTTTCCCTGGCGTTTTAGAAGTTCCTGCTTCCCTTGTGCCCCTGCGTTTCCCTTGCGCCCCGGCGATCTCCTTCCTCGCGCCCCGGCGTTCCCCCACGCCCCGGCGTTCTCTTCCCCAAGCCCCGGCGTTTCCCTCACGCCCCGGCGGGTTTCCCCTGGCGTTTCTGTACGCCAGTCGTGCTTCAGCGTGTGTTGTTGAGCCCTGGTGTTTTCAGTACGCCTCTTCTTCCCTCTGGTGTTTTCAGTACGCCTGTTCTTCCCTCTGGCGTTGGCGTACGCCTGTTCTTCCCTCTGGCATTGTCGTACGCCTGTTCTTCCCTCTGGCGTTGTCGTACGCTCGTTCCTTCCCTTTGGCGTTAAGTACGCCCATTCCTTCCCTTTGGCGTTAAGTACGCCCGTTCCTTCCCTTTGGCGTTAAGTACGCCCGTTCCTTCCCTTTGGCATTAAGTACGCCCGTTCCTTCCCTTTGGCGCTGTCGTGCGCCCGTTCCTTCCCTTTGGCGTTTCCGTACGCCCGTTCTTTCCCCCTGGCATTGGTGCACGCCTGTCTTGTCTCCCTGGTGTTTCCTTTCGCCGGTTCCCCAGAATTCTATGGACTTTCGGTTCCCCAGAGTTTTCTAACCTCTTTGGTTCCTCCGTGCTTTTTGACCCCTGGTTTCCCCGTGTTCTCTAGCCTTAGGTTCCCCGTGTTCTCTAGCCTTAGGTTCCCCATGTTCTCTAGCCTTAGGTTCCCCGTGTTCTCTAGCCTTAGGTTTCCCGTGTTCTCTAGCCTTTGGTTCCTCTGTGTTTTTTGGCCCCTTGTGTTCTCTAGTCTTAGGTCCCCTGTGTTCTCTAGTCTTAGGTCCCCCATGTTCTCTAGCCTTCGGTCCTCCGTGTTCTTGACCTTTTGGTTCCCCGTTTTCTCTAGTTTCTTTGGTTCCCCAGTGTTTCTCCTAGGCTTTTGGTTCCCCTGTGTTCTGTTTTTTGTTTGACTCTGTTTTTTGTTTGGCAGTCTCTGCCAGAATCCTTTGTCAGCTCCGTTTTTTGTTACAGTCAGCCAGAAGACTTCCTTCAACTTTGTTTTTTTTCCAGTCAGCCAATAGACTTTCCTTCAGCTTGTTTATGTTCCAGTCACTGCCTAGATCCAGCTCAGCTCTGTTCCCACTCATGTTCTCAACTCCTGGAGAGCTGTTCCGGTCTCAAGTCCTAGGCTCAGATGTTCTGGTCTCAAGTCCTCGGCTCTGATGTTCTGGTCTCAAGTCCTCGGCTCTGATGTTCTGGTCTCAAGTACTCAGCTCTGATGTTCTGGTCTCAGGTCCTCGGCTCTGATGTTCTGGTCTCAAGTCCTCGGCTCTGATGTTCTGGTCTCAAGTCCTTGGCTCAGATGCTCCGTCCTGGTCTCAAGTCTTCGGCTCCAGAGTTCCTCCCGGTCAGTCTCTCTGCACTCCTCCTGCCCGCCAGCTTCTGCACCCTACATCTCCATCAGTTAAAAGACTCAGGTTCTTCTCGTCATCCATCATCCACCCTGTTCAATAAACTCTCTTCTAAGAACTAGCTCTGTGTGTGCGTTTTGTGTCCGGGTTCATCCTAGAAAAATATCATGACAGTGATAAAGGAGTTTTGAATATATTTTAACGAGATAAACTATGTTGAGAGAAAAAAAACTTTAAAGTAAGTTAAACCAATGAACATGTATGGTGAAGTTAAGCCATAAGCCTATAATAGAACAGTAAGACTTGACAAAAAATATTTTCTCTTCTACAACACCTTCAACTTTATGATGACGATGATAATGGGTTTACAAATGTCAACCCTTTGAGAGGCTTCTGGGTAAAAATGTCTATGATTTTGTTGATGTCTAAATGAATGTCCTTGTGGACATACATAAGTAGCAAAGCCACAAACCTTTCTTGTCCCATAGTCTACCTTAGCAAAGCTTTTACTCCTTTAAGGCCCGAGTTAGCACGTTCCACAGAAGCACTCGTAACAGGTATAACTGAAATGTTTGGGTAGCACTTCATATTTGTCATGCTTAGAATTTCAGGGAGAGAGCTGGGTTTTTCCACTGATGATGACCACTTTGTGTGCCACAACTTAATTTCCTGCTTGAATGTTGATCCTGATGGTAGATAATTTTTATATAATGTAAAGATCTCTTTCTCACTCTCATCGTTCATCATATGCAAGTTGCTTGGAACTAGTTTTAATCGTGCCACGTTGTAATAACGCGAGCTCTGAGATGTGAGCAATTCAAATTCATGCTTGGACAGACCCGGCTACAGAAACAAATTACAGGGGGGGGCACACTTTAAAAAAAAAAACATTTTACATGCTTCATGCTGAACAGTGGCTCTGTGACAACTCCTACAGTGCTAAGAAACAAAATCTCAATAAAATCCCAAAATCTAAAAAAATCTAACAAACAAAATTAAATAGTGTATTCAGTGTTACCAAATCATAAGATAAGATAAGATAGTCTTTATTGATCTCACAATGGAGAAATTCACTATCAGGCAGGTTTCCACCCAATTAGGCTTCTTTTGAACACAATGAGCTGGAACTAAAATAGCTTATGGGCAGCTTGTAAAAATTTGGGAAGCTTTTCACATTTGTTGGCCTTTAGAAAGAATTACTAACATAATACATATCAAAATAGTTGTCTAAGTCTGGAAGAAAACTAAAACCTTTTAATAAAATGCCATCTCATTGAACTCATTTTACTGGTCAATTAATTCTTTAAATGAGTCGAATCTGACATCATCAATGAATAATAGTTATAATTAAAGCCGCAAGCGGCATCGAGCGGCCCTCGCTGCCAAGCGCCGCTCTGTCCTATTGGCCACCGCTGGGATTCGAGCACCGCCGGCCGCCCGCCACCGCAGGTGCTGTCACGCATTTTCCCCGCCCGTCCACTGGGCAATTCACACGAACGTGTTCGGCAGCGCTCCCCACGACTCACAAAAAATCTGGTGAAGATCGTTCAATGCTGTGAGGAGATACAGCCGTTGAATAATGATAATGCATTTGGCCACCGGACCGGACTAAATCGTTCGGTGGGCCGGATTTGGCCGTAGGTTTGACACCCCCGGTTTAAACATTTGTATACCAATTTAATCAAAGGTATCTTAGTAGCTGTTAATCCAGCTTCATGTGAAAAGTTAACAAAACCATTTTAGTTATTTAAAGTTACTTGCTATTTCATGTGTTTAAGGGTTTTGTTTCTTGCATTAAGACAGCTTTTATGAAAGTTTGACATCTAAATTGGTGGGTACACACCCAAAAGTAATAATGTAAAAGTAACACTTTAGCAATTGGACTATTGCTAAAGGAACACTTTAGCAATATTCCACATGCGTATGTTGTGTACCAACTTTCGTAATTCTTAACAGAGCACTTCACTCTCAGACTGCAGGTCTTCTGGTGGTTCCTAAAGTCTTTAAAAGCAGAATGGGAGGCAGATCTTTTAGCTATCAGGCTCTTCTCCTGTGGAACCAACTCCCAGTTTTGTTCCGTGAGGCAGACACCCTGTCTACTTTTAAGACTAATCTTAAAACTTTCCTTTTTCCATCCATCTATCCATCGTCTTCCGCTTATCCTGGGTCGGGTCGCGGGGGTAGCAGCTTCAGTAGGGAGGCCCAGACGTCCCTCTCCCCAGCCACTTGGGCCACCTCCTCAGGGGGGAATCCCAAGGCGTTCCCAGACCAGCCGAGAAACATAGTCTCTCCAGTTTGTCCTGGGTCTTCCCCTGGACCTCCTCCCGATGGGACGTGCCCAGAACACCTCACCAGGGAGGCGTCCAGGAGGCATCCTGACTAGATGCACAAGCCACCTCAACTGGCTCCTCTCGACGTGAAGGAGCAGCCGCTCTACTCTGAGTACTCCCCGGATGAGTGAGCTCCTCACCTTATCTCTAAGGGAGAGCTCAGACACACTATGGAGAAAACTCATTTCAGCCGCTTGTATCCGGGATCTCGTTCTTTTGGTCACGACCCAAAGCCCATGACCATAGATGAGGGTAGGAACGTAGATCGACCGGTAAATCGAGAGCTTCGCCTTTTGGCTCAGCTCTCTCTTCACCACAACGGACCGGTAAAGCGCCCGCTTCACAGCAGACGCCGCACCACTCCGCCTGTCGATCTCCTGCTCCATCTTCCCCTCATTGCTGAACAAGACCCCAAGATACTTGAAGTCCTCCACTAGAAGCTGGCTCTTGGGACTTCGGAGCTTTTAGTTAAAGTGGCTCATGTTACCCTGAGCTACCTCTATAGTAATGCTGCTATATGCTTAGGCTACTGGAGGACATCAGGGTCTATTGTTCTTTAATTTTGCATGACTGTTGTCATTTCAGCTTTTAACTTTTTGTTTTTTCTCTTTTTTCTTCATAGTTGGTATATCTGGTTTGGTGTTCTGTTAGCTGTGGCATCATCCAGGGAAGACAGATCACCCGCTACTACCATCTAATGTAGAACAGATTACTGGATCAATGTGTGCTTCTGTGCTTTTATGTCTGTCGTGTTGTGTTTCTTCTCTGTCTTTTGTAACCCCCAGTCGGTCAAGGCAGATGACCGTTCACACTGAGTTGTGCTGGAGTTTTTTCCTTCCCGTTAATGGGGAGTTTTTCTTTCTGCTGTCACTTCATGCTTGCTCAGTATGAGGGATTGCTGCAAAGCCATTTACAATACAGACGACTCTCCCTGTGGCTGTACGCTTCTTCAGGAGTGAATGCTTCTTGTTACGACTTTGATGCAATCAACTGGCTCCCTTATATAGGAATTTCTTTTACCAATCTGTATAATCTGACTTAATATGTATAATCTGATTAAATTTGACTTTGTAAAGTGCCTTGAGATGACATGTTTCATGAATTGGCGCTATATAAATAAAATTGAATTGAAAGGTTTGTTTCAAACACATTCAAACAGGGGGATATAGAATACCCGCCAGAATTAAAGCCAACGGAGGTTATTAAAATGGGTAATTAAAGGGGTTAGAATTGCTGTGCGATTTAGGCAATAGGAGTATCATCTGCTTTCAATTAGAGGTCCTTTTGGTTTGAGGCATGGTCAAGCTGAAACTGATTCACAGAACTACTTCCTGTCTCCCCCATAGGCTACGCCTGTCATGGATTTGTTTTAGGATGAACCCAGAATGCACACCACATACACGGAGCTAATTACTGAGAGTTTATTGAAAGAAAGGTGAGTAGTGGATGAGAAAACCAGAGAGGCAGGACTGGACCGGAACTGGGGTATAGATGAGAGCAGGAGCTGACGGACCGGAGAGAGGTCTTGGAGATGAAGGGCTGCAGTAAATCCAGAGAAGCAGGCCGAGACAGTTCAAGGAAGAGCTGAGCTGCTGGAGTACAAGGGCAGCAGGAGATCTAAGCAATGAAGCAGCGAGCAAACTTCAGGCAAAGAGGAGGCAGGAAAGCCAGCAGCTAACAGAGGCTTGACTTGAGGCACAGATGAAGGCAAGAAACCCAACAGCTAGCAGAGGCCAATCGAAGCTCAGAGGTGGTAGGAAAATCCAGCAGCTAGCAGAGGCCTTACTTGAAGCTCAGAGATTGCTGACAGATGTGGAGTGAGTAGAGACTGATGACGAATCGGCGGGGAGGCACTTAGGGAGGCTTTTGTAGGGAGGCTGACAGGTGGAGTGAGTCTGACTAATTAATGCCTAACAGGTGTGACTGATTGCTGGGGAGTGGAAGGTGAGCTGAGTGAGAGGAGGTGGTGTAGGAAAATACGGGGGAAAAAGCCAGACAAAAACGAAACCATGACAACGCCTACTTCCAATATCAACCAATGACCACTTGATGTGCTCTTGGGTGTGCAAACCCTTCCTTTTTCTTAGCTGAGCTTTTCAAAATAAAACAAAAATATGTAAGAGTGCTTCTGATTAAAATTACAATGAAATTGAGGCAATCTACAGAGTGGTGAATTTGATGAATTTAGGGGTTTACTGTTTGGGTTTTAAGAACTCATGTAAAGTATTTTAGAGCTGGTTCAGCAAGGAGTTTCCGAAAGGTTTTAGTATAACTACTTGTCGTTGAATGAGTTAGGGTGAACCTTGACACAGTGGGGAGTAGAAACAGCCATGAAATGAGTAAGATGATAAAATTATGTTGTAGGGAACTTTCAACTTTCAGGCATTAAAATATAAGACACACATTGGATGAATTCTGTTAAGAAGTACTGAGGAAAAACTTCTGCATATACATTTGAACTTTAGGATTACTCCTTTAATATAAGTTGTGCAGGACATAATGATTACAGTGCAGGATTTTTTTTAAGATGAGGGCTAAATAATTGTGAGCAGAAGTATCTGGATGTGAAAGTGCTTGAAGGAAGTTTTGGGTAAATGACATGAATGGGAGCTTGATAGGAACACTAATTACACTTTTGTTTCTGTTTTGGAACAAAAAACAAAGTTTTGTGTTTGCCGGCCACCTACAAGGAGAAGTTTAGTAGAGGCAAAATCCAAAATAAAATGCTCATTACCCAAGCCAGAACTGAACACACTTTGCCATCCAGTTGAATCATCTACTACGAGCAGGAGAACAAGAAGGACTGATGAAGCTGGGGAAGAGGAAGCCAGAGAACTGTGATTTCTTATCCTGAAACTGCGGAGAGTTGCCTGAGAACTCTAAGCCGACCACTTATGTGCGATTAGATTCATGTGTTTGTTGGCTTCGGGTTTGGGGCGGGTTCCCGGGCGTGCGCCGGCCCGCTCCTGGCGGCCTCTTCGCGGGGCCTGGCCCCCCGGGGGGCGGCCGGGGCCCTCGTCGCGGGGGCGGGGCGCCCCTGGGGCCTCTGGCCCTCAGGGCCCATGGCCGGGACCACTTCAGCGGGGCTGGCTGCCGGCGGAGCCCACGGGCTCGTCTCCGCGGCTCTTGAGGGCGTCGGCATTGCGGTGGCTGGGGGATTTCCTCGGGGTCGTCTCTGCTCCTTCCTTGGGGGGGGGGTTGCAGATATCCTGTGTCGGCCCCTCCTGGGCGACCTGCTTTAGGGACCCCTTTGGGAGTCCGGGGTTACGGGTCCCCTGACGCCTGCCTCTGTGCTCGGGGAAGGTGGGTCTTTGGTTCTCCACAATCACTATCAAGCTATTTCTGGATAATCTTCACCTAAACTAGTGCACTTTCACATCTCCCACTGGTGCTGGGTCCCAGGTATTAAGTGTTCACTTATATACAGTAATCTTATAATTTATTTATTTATTTATTTATGTTGTGTCACTTTCTTTTTTCAAATATCACATTACACATGTCAGCTTACATAATAATATATATGATTTAGTAATGGCATCTAGGTGTTATTAGAGTGTATCTGTTGCTTTATGTCTGTTGGTTGTGCTGTTCTTTTTGTGTCTCTTTCCAGGTGATGGAGCAGACAGAGGACATTTTATCATTCTCTTCCTTTTATCTCCTCTTTCTTTCACCTCTACTCTTTTTTTTTCTTTTCTTTCACTTTTTGTTCTTCCTTTACTCTCCCATTGTCATGTCCATATAATTTGAAATTCTCCTTGCAGGAATCATAATAAAGCTATTTACAAGCATAAATCAAGTGGAGCACTATGGCGAAAGCTGTTTGCTCCACTTGTAAAAGCAAAATCTGTCGAGCTCCATCTGGCATTGAGATATCAATTCCTATTGCCATAGTGCTAGACAGGACACTGGGAAAAAAAAAAAAAAAAAAAAAAAAAAAAAAATAAAATAAAAAGATTCATGTGTTTGTGCTCTGAACGGACTGATGGCTTTCTTTACGTTGCGTTCTTGACATACTGACTCTTTTCATATTATGTTGCTGTGTTTTTTAACTGCTCTGTTCCACTGACTTACACAATCCAATTTGATTTTATGTGTTATGACATTTATAGTATGATGTTGCATTATGTTGATCATTAAGGTTTTATGATGAAAAATGGAAACTGCCTCCTTCGGACCCACACACCAAGACCTATAGTTTATGCAATCTTTTTGCTTTGATATAGGGCAGGGGTCGGCAACCCGTGGCTCCGGAGCCGCATACAGCTCTTTGATCCCTCTGATGCGGCTCAGCTTTTAAAAGTAATTAATGGGTATTTAATTAAAATGTATTTTATTTTAGTTTGTTCATTTTCAAAATGTAATTCTATGAAGAATATGGTGATCTTGTAACATCTAAAATATTTTAATATTTTAATATTTAAAACAGCGGTTCCCAAACTGTTTTAGCTGCGCACCCCCATCAATGTCCCAACCGGGTTGACGCAACCCCCCCCACCCCCAACCCAAAAAAATAAATTAAAGATTTGTTGCAGTTACAACAACACAACCATCATAACAAAGGTTATGGAAATAAAATTAGAACATAATTTGGATTAAGTTGCAATAAACTTACACACAACACCCACAACAGAATCCTGAGGATTTTCAGGTGCATTGGTGGTCAGCCTGTATGGAGGACCAAGTCTTCCATATCTAAAAATAAATACAGAAATAAATAAATGCTCAATAAATAAATAAGCATACAATTAATTGCCACCAAATTAATAAATGTAGGTAGAAATTAAATTATACAGTGAGACATAAATGTATATATCTCTTTTAATTAGCTTATTTATTTATTCCCCTTTTTTATAATTACCTTATTTATTTATTGTGCGTTATAATCTTCAACTTTATTTATTAATTACTTATATTTTTTAAGTATTTATTTATGTGCATGTTATAATATTTTTGTCTGTTTTATTCTTCCTTTGTATTTTTTACCCTATATATTTCTGTGATGCTATTTATTTCTGTCTGTCGTTTTTACATTTCTGCCTGTACTTTTTACATTTCTGTATGCATTTCTGCCTCATTATGCAAATGAGGAGGGGCTGTGTCTTAAGGGCTCAACTTCTTCCCATTGGTTGGTTAGCATTTTACTGCGTCGGTCAAATCTACATGGCTTTTCCCCACACTAAAGCTTAAGTAATGTCAAACTCAGCAGTAAGACGTTCAGTGGCCGACCTCTTAAGGGAAGCTGCTAATAGACTGGAAGAATTAGAACGCTGTACATTTGGGATCTGAATGTTTTTTTGTGGTTTCAGATTCGGCTTTTCCAGATCAATAACTCATAGGCGGATGGTTTATTCTACAAAACAGACACCTCTCTGCAACCACAGCAAGGCAGACAGTGAGCTA
Source organism: Fundulus heteroclitus (assembly GCF_011125445.2). NCBI lineage: Eukaryota > Metazoa > Chordata > Actinopteri > Cyprinodontiformes > Fundulidae > Fundulus > Fundulus heteroclitus. The sequence continues at coordinate 434,312 of NW_023396781.1, read as the reverse complement.
CAACCATAGTTTCCTCAAAACGAGTCTCCCACCGCGCTGGGTGAATTACATTAGACCCTATGCAGAGCTCGCTTGATAAGAAAATACTGTAGTTGATTATAAAAGTCCCGTTGACTGCACGGAATCAACAGGATCTAGCTCATGGTTGATCCGGTTGAGGGACTCCAATTTCGGCCAGCGTCTCTCAGCTGCTCCCTCCTCCCACACGCGGTGGTGCAGTTGAGGACCGTCAAAAAACTTTTGAACCAAGCTCTCTTGGGAAACAAAAATTTACAAAAAATTCCGTGTTTTGTGACCACCTATGACAAAACTAATATAAAATCATGCCACTAAATAACATCTGTAAGGCACACTTGTTTTTATTCCATTTTAAGCTATTTTAAATTTTTAAGATTTATTCAAAGACAATAGTTGGCTGAAGTAGTAGAACAATTTCACAAAGAATTTGAGTGAGTGGGTCACATGACCTGGAAGCTATTGAAGAAAAGTCCCAATTTTTGTCTTGAAAATTGAAAATAGCTTAAAAATGAATAAAAACAAGTGTGCTTTACAGATTTTATCTATTGGCATAAATTTATATTAGTTTATCTTAGCTGGTCACAAGATAATAAATTTATTGATTTTTATTTATCAAGAGTGCTTGGTTCAAAAGTTTTTTGACGGTCCCTAACTGCACCACCGCGTGTGGGAGGAGGGAGCAGCTGAGAGATGCTGGCTGAAATCGGAGTTCCTCAATCGGATTAACCATGAGCTAGATCCCACTGACTCCGTGGAGCTTGAATGTCCAACATTCAACTTCAAACCAACTTCACTGCGGTGCTGGATCCAGCGTAAAGACGCAGTGTGAACTCCAAGTGTTGCAGCTGAGGGGAATATGTTGGACCGGCTTGATGAAACTCCGCCTCCTTCACAAATTAGACCAACATGGATAGAATAATGATAATCTGTAATGCTTTTTAATGCCTGGATGTGAATCTGATAATTCATATTGTGCCTTTTATAATCAACTACAGTATTTTCTTATCAAGCGAGCTCTGCATAGGGTCTAATGTAATTCACCCAGCACGGTGGGAGACTCGTTTTGGGGAAACTATGGTTGTAGCTCACTGTCTGCCTTGCTGTGGTTGCGGAGAGGTGTCTGTTTTGTAGAATAAATCATCCGCCAATGAGGTATTGATCTGGAAAAGCCGAATCTGAAACCACAGAAAAACATTCAGATCCCAAATGTACAGTGTTCTAATTCTTCCAGTCTATTAGCAGCTTTCCTCAAGAGGTCGGCCACTGAACGTTTGACTGCTGAGTTTGACATTACTTAACAATGCTTTAGTGTGGGGAAAAGCCATGTAGATTTGACCGACGCAGTAAAATGCTAACCAACCAATGGGAAGAAGTTGAGCCCTTAAGACACAGCCCCTCCTCATTTGCATAATGAGGCAGAAATGCATACAGAAATGTAAAAAGGACAGGCAGAAATGTAAAAACGACAGGCAGAAATAAATAGCATCACAGAAATATATAGGGTAAAAAAAATACAAAGGAAGAATAAAACAGACAAAAATATTATAACATGCACATAAATAAATATAAGTAATTAATAAATAAAGTTGAAGATTATAACACACAATAAATAAATAAGGTAATTATTACAAAGGCGAATAAATAAATAAGCTAATTAAAAGAGATATATACATTTATGTCTCACTGTATAATTTAATTTCTAACTACATTTATTAATTTGGTGGCAATTAATTGTATGCTTATTTATTTATTGAGCATTTATTTATTTCTGTATATTATTTTTAGATATGGAAGACTTGGTCCTCCATAAGCCTGGAGCGAGAGAAAGAAACAGATTTTCAGATCGGCCACACCTCCACAACCTGAAAAGTCTCTGAAGCACAGACCATCCAGGTGGCTCCACGGACTAAACGGACTAAATTCTGATAATCTACCCTTTGTGTGTTCTCACTTTGTTTATTTTGTGTACCAGCTTCTAAATCTGAGTCTGACTCACAATTTATGCCGCAAAATACAAACACGGAGAAGTTTGATTGGATTTGTGTCCGATGATGATTGAGCGAGCGAGACACTTTGATAGAGCAGTACAGAGTAACAATAACAGAGCGCTCCATAAAGCTGTTATTAAATCAGATAAATAAAAACTTTCACAGCGGTTACATTCAGCAGGTAAACACGCCCATGGCAACACACCTCAGCTCCCTGCAGCAGTGTGGGCATGTCATGTGCATCAGTGCTCGTCACCAGTTCAGTCACTGCACCATGGGCAGCGCTGTTTGTAGGCACTGCGAGATTGATAGAGAGACCATGTCACTCAATTTAATCTTGTAAATAAAACTTTCGGCCTGAATTCAATTTTCCCTCTACCGACGTAAACGACGTGAAGCAATGTTTATCAATGAATGAGACATTTTAAGGGCAGCAAATAGTGACAAATCAGAATTGATTTAAAAACTGAAGTAATTATTATTAATATAAATTAAATAATAAAAAGCGTAAATAGAAAGGATAAAATATACAGATAACATCAAACAGGCTTATCATAACTGGATCAGAAAATCGTTGTACTTCCTACTATCACTGCACTGCTGACTGAAGACCAATAGTTAGATTGAGGGTGGTGTGGAGCCTCAACAGTGTCCATCTGTAGTATGTTTGGGATTTGTGTCAACTGTATTATATTGAAATGCAGTGTTTTATTGACTGGATGTTAACCATCAGTAACTATTTGAATAACAAATATAATCCAATATATGATTTTACAGCGCTATCTGACAAAAATCTGTAGGGGGGGGGGGGGGGGGGGGGTGAGCACTGCGCTACCTGAGGACATACTGCAGACTGTGCTGTGCTGAGTCACAATTCCGGTGGGACGGGCCATGTGACCAGCCTCTGCACCGCTACACTGGGCCGGACAGGGATGACTTTGCTCTTCGGTCGAGTGTGAACGGTCTAACGCGCAAAGCTGTCCCGAACAAATATCACTGATCACAGAGATAAACAGATAAACGCCGTTACGCTGCTTTTCAAACGCAAAAACCTGAAGGCGAGGTCCTCGCAACGAAAACCCTGGGAAAGCCCAGGCAGCTTCAACACTAATATCCCATTCGTGCAATGCGACAGAAAGGTCGCAGACTTAAACTGGCTTGCGATAGGACGTGGGAAGCGCCGTCTAATTAACCTAAATCTTAAAATAAATACACACATTGAAAGTATGGCTCTTAAACACACCCTGGCGTCGTGCACAACGTCGACAAACTGCGGACAAGCGCACACAGTAATAAAAATGACTGTTGTTACAAACTGCGAATGATTCATGATGCGTAGTTTGGTCAAACTACGTCACTCACCTATTATTATATTTTCTGTTCCGGTGTCTTTTTCGGTCATAATGTCGCGTAGTTCAGCTTCTCCCGAGCCTTCACTCAGATCCAGAAACACCAAGCAGTTTTCCTGATTTAAAGGGGTGAAGAGCTGAAGGAAAAAATAGCACCACGTTTCCAGATCGATGTTCGCTTCTGGCCTTTTAGAGAAAGCCTTAAAAACACACGGAAAAGCTTTTGGGTCTGGGGGATAAACGTGAAGAGAGGGCGGCGCGTTACAACAGACAGGATGTTGGAGCTCAGACTCGATGCTTCTGCTGACCGCCCCTCCCATCCAATCCACTCCCGTCCAGGTCAAGAATGCTGTCTTTGTTGCAGTTCTACTCAGAGCAAATCTTTGGTCAAAGTAGCACCTTACTCTGCAGGATTCACACTTTTGTCTCTTTTATACCACAGAGCTTAAGAGAAACAAGTTAGTAGCCTAATGGACTAATCAATTTTCCAATTCTGTGATTGTTCAAAACTAAGAACTACATTAATCTAAAGATAACGACTTAAAAGTTAGAAAGGACACCCAGTTCAAACATTAAGATATTCAATCCATATCCCTTGCTAATTTGAAATACAGACAAGGTCTCTTTTTAATTACATCCAATTCAGTTTATTTATTTAAGAGAAATTCACAGATGAGCCTGTTCCCTTGTTTAGCTGTGTCTCCTTCCTCAAGATAAGATAAGATAAGATAAGATAAGATAAGATAGGCTTTATTGATCTCACAGTGGAGAAATTCACTTGTCACACATTTGTTTAATAAACAAAAGAAGGTGCCAAAAGAGGGAAAAGGTGCATAAGGTATAAGGTGTATACAGTGTGTCCACATATATGCAGTGTATATAAAAAAAGTACAAGGGAAATAAAGCAGATATTTAGGATGACTTGTGTACACTCAGGTGACTTATATACAAATGGAATCACGTTGTACATTAAGTGGTACTGTGACAGGTTAAAATTGTTAAAATATTTTAAAAGTTGTCCACACACAAATTAAAATACACAGGTTTAAAAGACTGATATTTCAGTTAAAAACGAGAGTTAAAACTAATTCATAATTCATAATTATCATTTTGCTATGATTGTTTAAAAGTAAACATGGGCGTAGGTTTGTATAGGGACCATAGGGACATGTCCCTACCAATAATTCGATGTGAATAACATGTTTATAATTTACAATACATCGTTGTTACAGCAGTCGCTTATTTTCCTCTCGCAGCTCCGCTGCTTTGCGGCGGCTGCTGCTGCAGCTCCGTCTGCCAGCCTGCGTGCGTGTCCAGTCGGTCTTTCCTGTCGCTTTAACTTAGCAGCGCACGTAACTGTGCTGTGTGCTGTTTAACTCCACTCTCATTGGTTGTTTTGCCTTAAGTCCCGCCTTCTCTCTCCCTGGTTGGTTGTTTTCTAGTGCGTGCATGTGCGTGCATGCTTGCAGCGCGAAATTTAAATTTAATTCACACTAGAATACTGCGGTTACTACAACGATTAAAAAAATATATATTATCCACGCTATAACACGCGATAGAAGAAGCAGGAGAGAGTAGTTTTCATTTGTGGAACTTAAGAAATGTAAGTAACCAATGTTAGCATCTTAAAATAATATTTAATTCTGAAGTATAATACATTTTATCAACAAAAATATTCAGTGTCAGGCAGGAGTTCTGAAGACTGCTGGAAAAATCGACAAGCAAAGAATGTAAGCTTTCAAAAAATCCCTTTAAGGCGGTTCAGATATAAATAGCAGGTGTTATTAGTTTTATAGAGTATAACAATACGAGATGGTGCCTAAACATTGCTATTTTTTGTTTAGAAAGCATAATTAGGGTTCAACATAATAATAGTGCTATTTAATTATTTCTACTTTTGGAAATAGGATAAAGTACAAACAGAGGAACACATTGGTTTTTATTTTACATAGATTTCCACACAGTCCATAAGTAAATTAGTACAAATATTAGTGTCCGGTAAAAATGCTTGAATCTGGCTGTTTATTTTGGAGCTTATTACATTACGGATAAGATAGTGTTATATTTTCTTTTAATAATTGTTAAAGCGATTTTATATTTGAATAAACTTAGGCTCATGCTTAGTGTTGTGATTGTAGATGATGCCACCAAAAATGAAAAGAGACATAAGGAGCTATTTTAACACTCAGACAGTAAGTATCATAGGATGATATAAAAGGTTGTGTTACATTTAATCCTTTAATACTAAAAACACACTTGTATAATAGTAACATTATATGATTATAGGAAACACAGATATCCAGTAATAATGATGCAGGGCAGCTTGGATGTGAAGCAGCTGGCCCTTCAGTGCTTCAGGTGATGTCTAATTTATTTTAATTACAAATTAAGGAGCAGCTTTTTATTTATATACAATATATATAGTGCTTATAAAATTTGTATTAATGTAGCAAAAAATACTGCTTTTCTCTTTAAACGAAATGTCCCCTGATGCTCATGTCAAGTATAAAAAAATAGGGGCATGCATACTGCGTAGGACCAATGACATCAAACCAATGAAACTTGAGACCAGTAGTGTCCCTACCAAAGTTGAAATCAAACCTACGCCCATGGGTAATACAGCACTAAAAGTATTAATACTATGTACACTATTTACAATTCCTTAAGAGTTCGATGGTTTGTAGATCGATTGCTTCTGACCAGCAGAGAACTGTGTTTTGCGCTTGCGCAGAAAAGTGTTGGTGTTCTTTTGAATAAAATGAAAGTGAGTGAAGACGTCGGCAGCATCTCCATTATTCATTTTAACCCAAAAGCAACCACGTACCTCTCCCAAGTTATCGGAGCAGAGGGCGCAACATTTTGGAGGCACCGCTGAGATGTTTGGTCAGAGAAAAATCCACCACCCGTAAGTGGAAACTCGAGCCGAATATCCACCATCGAACCCTAGCATCGGCAACACGAGGCACCGCAGACGTTCACCGTGGCTCTGTCAACACGTGCAACAGGTTGTATCTGTAGTGCGCACAACCACCACTAGAGGGCACCATCGTTCCACAAAGTTTAGCAGAAGCTCACCGTGAACTGTATTATGCCCCTTGTCCGATGAAAATGGAATCAGAGCTGGAGAACGTGCAGTTAGAAGTCAAAGGTGCTTTATACGAACTGAATATTGAACAACTGCTAACAATATGCAATGGACTACAAATATCTGGACTCGGAAAAGAGCAACTTGCAGACAAAACCCGAGGCCAGTTAATCACACTTGTTATAGGGCATATTGAGAAGATGGAGTTAGCTGAGCTAGAAGATGAGGGATTGTCTCACTTACTCAGTATTAAGGACTTGATCGAAAATGCAAAATTGACAGAGCTAAAGCCAGTAGGTGAAGCTCAAGAGAGAGATGTCCTACAAAAAGAGGTAGATGCACTACGGACCACGCTTCAAGCCAAAGAGGAAGCTATACATCAGCTAATGAGTAAGAAACTGAGTCTACAAAGCACACCGTTGCTGAAAAAAGCTTCAGCCCCCCAGATTGCTCCATCTGGCGCAAAGACTTTAAAATATCAGGTCAAATAGGAGAGCCTGGACAGAAAGACAAGCTTACATTTAGTAGTTTGGCAGGGCAGATTGAAAGTGGGCTCAATAAAGGCTACCATGAAGATGAAATAGTTGATGCAGTAATTCGAGCCATCACACCAGGTAAGCAGTTAAGAAGTTACCTGGAAGGCAAAGGTGACCTTACACTCCCTGCCTTGCGGAGGATCCTGAGGTCTCACTACCAGGAGAGAGGGGCCACTGAACTGTATAAACAGCTCTCATCGGAGGTCCAGAGCAGTAAGGAGACCCCACAAAACTTCCTCCTGAGAACCATGGACCTTCGTCAGAAGATTCTCTTCGCTTCCCAAGAAGCTGATTCAGGTCTGAAATATGACCCAGCCTTGGTCCAGAGTTTGTTCATGCACACCATCCTAACGGGATGTTAAGAGCGACATGCAGCCCTACCTTCTTCAGTCATCCACATCCGACGAAGTCTTGTTGGAAAAAGTGAATATAGCATGGGCAAATGAAAGAGAACGACAAGACAAGAAGAAACATGCTGTCCCCCACCGAGCGGCCATTGTGAATGCTGTCCAACACAGTGACACCCCAGTGCCTGTTGAGCAAAAGACTGTCCAAAAACAAATAACAGCTGCCATCCCACCAAACCTGCTGTCAGAGATTAAAGAGATGCGGTCTGAGATGGTGCTTTTAAAGGACCTGCGGGCTGAGGTGTCACAAATCAGGGAGACTATACAAAAGTCTACAAGCACAACGCCACCCACCAGTGGAGGACCTGAGCACCACTGCTCAACACCGACTTTCACGCCTCACCCCCCATACCAAGAGAATCCATCTTCTCAGTACTACCACCCTCAACGACCCCCCGCAGCTCTTCAGCCGTACTATCCAGCAGCAGGGTCAGCGCCGACGAGAGGCATCACCCAATTCCAGCAGCGTTTTGCCCCTCAGCGGTACTACATGCCCCGCCCACAACCGAGGTGTTATGGTTGCATTCAGACAGGTGAAGAGTTTTGTCAGCATTGTTTCAGGTGTGGGAGCAGTGAGCATTTTAGAGCAGGCTGTAAAGCACAGAGGCCAGTGAGACCAGCCAGAGGTAACCCTTTAAACTAAAAGCGGTCACTCCAATGGGACATGGTGTGACCAGTGACAGTGATAGGTCCCAGTGCTGTTACGGTTGTGCTATACAACGTGAAAATCAGACTTTAAAATGCTGTTCAGTGTGCAAGAGTGCCTTTTACTGCTCCAAAAAGTGCCAAGGTGAGCACTGGCTGGCCAATACACAAAACCAAATGCAAGCCCTACACCTGTGGTAGTGTTCACAAGGGAAATAGAAAGTTATTTGAAAAACCAGTCAAACTGAAACTACCTTCTATCAAGCAGTTAGTGGGAAGAAAATGTCTCATTAGATGCATTATAGACAACAAGAGGGTTGAAGCACTTTGGGACTCTGGCTCACAGGTTTGTGCAATAGATGAGTCATGGAAAAACACTAACTTACCTGATGTACCACTGAGAAACGTGAGTGAGTTTATCATTCAGAATGAATCCCTCCATCTTGAAGCAGCCAATAGCACAGATATGCCATATGTAGGGTGGGTCGAGGTACCATTCAAACTTACAGCCAATGACTCTGAATTACTCATACCTGTTCTAGTGCTTAAAGGTAGCCAGCAGCAGTGCCCAATTATTGGGTTTAATGTTATCGAGCACTTGGTTTCAGAAAGTATGAAAGATGGGAATAATTCAGGGGATAAAGAGAAACTTCTGAGAGCAGTTAAATTAGCTTTTCCACATCTTAAGAAAAACAAGGCCGCAACCTTTATAAAAGCAGTTAGTGTAGGACAAACACATGATTACGATGTGAAAACAACAAAGGAGAGAGTGACTGTGCCCAGCCAGAGTTCAGTGTTTGTTGAATGTAGGGTGCAAACTAAAGCAGTTAAAGAGGACATTACGTTAATTTTTTAACCGTGTGAGAACCCACAGTGGCCAGACGGCCTGGAGTTTTGTGGCACATTAGTTTCAGTGAAAAAAGGGTCTATTCCGCAGATTACTGTTAGTGTACAAAACCCCACCAACCATGACATTGTGCTACCAGGGAGAACCATTATTGGTACTGTGCAGTCAGTGGGGTCTGTCTATCCTATTAACCCCTTCAATAAAGACCTCCCATCGACTGCCATCAACAAGATCCAGGCCCGGGAAACCACAGGATGCACCCCCACCAGTGAGCAATGGGACCCTCCTGTTGACCTGTCTCATCTGGATGAAAACAAAAGAAAGGCTGTCCAGCAGATGCTGAGAGAGGAATCTGCATCATTCTCAAAAACAGATGATGACATAGGATGTCTGAAAGGCCTACAAATGGACATTTTGTTAAAAGACACAGAGCCAGTTTCGAAAACATACCTCTCAGTACCAAAGCCACTGTACAGAGAGATGAAGGACTACTTGCAGGACTTCATAGCGCAGGGGTGGGTGGAAAAATCTACTTCTTCGTACTCATCTCCTGTTGTCTGTGTGAGAAAAAAGGACGGTTCGCTGCGCTTATGTATTGACTACAGAGAACTTAATCGCAAGACACACCCAGAAAGACACCCTATACCCCGGGTGCAAGATGTGATGGATAGCCTGGGAGGAAATACCATCTTTTCGCTACTGGACCAGGGTAAGGCGTATCACCAGGGGTTTATGTCCCAAGAGAGCAGACATCTAACCGCCTTCGTGACCCCCTGGGGCCTTTACGAATGGATCAGGATTCCTTTCGGCCTCATGAATGCGCCAGCTGCGTTCCAACGGTGTATGGAGCAATGCCTGGATGGACTGCGAGACGAGATGTGTGTTCCCTATCTAGATGATGTTCTTGTGTTCAGCAGAACTTTTGAGGACCACGTTGATGATGTGAGAACAGTACTGCGACGCCTCAGAGACAATGGAATAAAACTCAAACCAAGAAAATGTGAGATTTTCAAACCAGAGGTTAGGTACCTTGGCAGGATGGTTTCTGCTGAGGGAAGCAAAATGGACCCGGTGGATACAGCAGCAGTACGGTCCCTGAAGAACAAGCAGCCAGGTACTGTTGGTGAGCTCAGAGTGATACTTGGACTGTTAAGCTACTATAGGCAATACATCAAAGATTTCTCTCGTATTGCTAGTCCCCTGTATGACTTGCTTAAAGCGCCTTCAGAAACAGAAGCTCAACAATACACAAGAAAAAGGACAATGAGACAGAATAACAGTGTGCCCTCAAGTACTCCTATTCAGTGGAGTGATGTGCATCAATCAGTCTTAGAGCAGTTGATAGACTGTTTAGTTCAGCCTCCTGTTCTTGGGTTTCCAGACTTTACACAGCCCTTTATCTTACATACAGATGCCTCTAACCAGGGATTAGGAGCTGTATTGTATCAAAGGCAAAACGGCAAACTCCGTGTAATAGCATATGGCTCCAGAACTCTAACCACAGCCGAGAAAAACTACAACTTACACTCTGGCAAGTTAGAATTTCTGGCTCTTAAATGGGCAATTACAGACAAGTTCCGTGATTACTTGTACTACGCACCATTTTTTACTGTGTTTAGCGATAACAATCCGCTTACTTATGTTCTGTCTACAGCAAAGTTGAACGCTACAGGGTGTAGGTGGGTTGCAGAACTTGCTGATTTTCATTTTACTGTGAAGTACCGCCCCGGTAGAGAGAACATAGATGCAGACAGTCTGTCTAGGATGCCCTTAGACATGGAGACCTATATGGAAGAATGCTCAGCAGAAATGTCATATGATGTGGTGAGTGCAGCGACACAGGCAGTTGACCATCAGGACGAGTCTAGTGCAGCCTGGTCTATGGGTATTTCGGCCAAATGTGCTACAGTGTAAGTGAGCATGCCGATAGCTCCATTTACTGTAGGACAGATCAAATTAGACCAAGAAACTGATCCAGTTATTGGACAAATTATACAATACAAACTGGCAGAGTCAAAACCTTCCGGTTCAGAACTGAAACAACTTTGTCCACAAGTTGTGTGTCTTATTAGAGAATGGGACAAGTTACAGTTTAATGACGGAGGTGTTTTATACCGACAAACGAAAATCAGGAAGCAACTTGTGTTACCTGAGAAGCACAGGCCCACAGTGTTAAAAGAGCTGCATGATGAGATGGGCCACCATGGTGTGGAAAGGACTATTTCTCTGGTACGGGACCGTTTTTACTGGCCCTTCATGCAAAAAGAAATAGAGGACTATGTAATGAGGAAGTGTATGTGTCTTAAAAACAAGAGACCAAGCCATGAGACAAGAGCCCCGCTCACAAACATAGTTACCACTCAGCCCTTTGAACTTGTCTCTGTTGACTTTTTACACCTGGACAAATGTAAGGGTGGCTATGAGTATGTACTTGTTATTGTTGACCATTTTACACGTTTTGCTCAGGCTTATGCCACCACTAACAAATCTGGTAAAACGGCAGCAGACAAAATCTTTAACGACTATGCCTTAAAGTTTGGCTTTCCCCAGAGACTTCACCATGATCAAGGTGGTGAATTTGAGAACCAACTTTTTGCCCAGCTGAAAGAATACTGTGGGGTTGCAGGCTCCAGAACCAGTCCATACCACCCACAAGGAAATGGGCAAGTTGAGCGGTTTAACCGGACTTTGATCCAGATGTTAAAAACACTCACTGAGAAACAGAAGAGTAACTGGAAGAGTTCGCTAAACAAACTTATCTATGCCTATAACGCTACTAAAAGTGAAGTGACAGGATTTTCCCCTTTTTACTTGCTTTACGGACGGTCACCACGATTACCAGTGGACATGTTGTTCAGTTTATCTCCAGGTGGAGATCAGGGTGACAGTAATCATCAGACCTACATGCAGAGGTGGAAACAAGGTATGACAGACGCTTATGAGATCACTCGGGAGAATGCAAGCAAAGCTGCTGTTCGGAGCAAGAGACATTATGATAGTAAAATGAGGTATTCTGCTTTGTTACCCGGTGACTGTGTCTTAGTCAGGAACTTGACTCCACGTGGGGGCCCAGGCAAACTCAAAAACCACTGGGAGGATGTTGTGCACACAGTGGTTCGTCAAGTGAGCAAGGACATTCCTGTTTATGAACTGAAACCTGAGAGGGGCAAGGGCAGATCCAGAACTTTACATCGTAATCTCCTGCTCCCATGTGACCATTTGCCCTTAGAGACTTCTTTGCAGCCTCAGTCAAAGAACAGGTCCAGAACAGGCCCAGCTCAAACATCACAGGTCTACTCAGAAGAGGATGACGATGAGGAGGACGGGTATTGTTAATGGCCTCGCTAGATGCTCGAACTAGCTATCCAAACAGCTAAACAATGTTGAACATGAAGAACTCCGGACAGCGATGACTGGTTAATGAAGTTTACTTCAGTGATAGTTCCTTTTTGTAAAACTGTAACATACAGAAATGCAATGTATTACAATCTAGGCTTTACAGAATGATATAAATAAAATAAAGGACCAACATGGCATTGACTTTCAATGAAATGAGGATGTTAGCTAGCGATTAGCAACGAAAATTAGCATATGAAAACGGGCTCATTAGCATAATAATAACGGGCTATAAACATACAACTTTACACAATACCAAAATATCATGTGACATTACAGGTGCCTCAGTGTTTTTTACCAAGTAATACTCACAGACAATGCTTTAACAAACACCAAGAAAGAACCAGGAAGAGTGTGGAGCTGCCATTTGATTCTGAGCAACGGCACTTCCTGTCCATATTCTTCTTCTATTGTTAACTTAAACAATAGCTTAAAGTGACCACAAGGTGGCGTATTTCAACTAATAGAAACACTAACAATATTATAGACAATAAACATAACACTCCCCGCCTGGGATAATACTATCCCACATTCAAATTAACAGTCACCGAATTGCTCGGGGGACAAAAGCAGAACCACTTCGGTTACAGGGCGCGAAAACGTCTTCTTAGTTCCTGCATGGGAAGTAATTACTTCAACTTTCCTGACAAGTCCGTCCTTCCCTGGGATGGTCTTGGAAATAATAGACATGGGCCACTCGTTCCTTTTGGCCTGAGAGTCCTTGAGCAGAATGATGTCTCCTTCCTTGAGGCTTTGCTTCTTATCCTGCCATTTGTGGCGCAGCTGTAGAGTGTGAAGATACTCACGTCTCCATTTCGACCAAAAGATGTCAGCGAGACTTTGAACCGTTTTCCATTGCTCTTTCAGAAGTATCCCATTTTCAAAGTTTCCAGGAGGTGGTGGCGCACATCCTGTTTTCATGGTGAGCAGCATCGACGGCGTGAGGATAAGAGGTGACTCAGGATCGGTAGACACGGGAACGAGAGGACGAGTATTCATGATGGCGCAGACTTCGGCCATAAACGTAGTCAACAGTTCATGAGTCAAGATTGCTCTTTTACAATCTTGGAACATAGAGTTGAGGAATGGCAATCTGGCAATCCCGATCATTCGCTCCCAAGCACCACCCATATGTGATGCGTGCGGAGGATTGAAGATCCATGAACATTCTTGTTTGTTCAGGTAGTCTTCGACATCTTTGATGGAAAGATCCATCTCAACCATTTTCAGTTCGTGAGAGGCGCCGATGAAATTTGTGCCGCAATCAGACCTGATTTGTTTTGCCGGGCCTCTGATTGCAAAAAGCCGCCTCAGAGCATTTATGAAACTGTCCGTGGTCATTGTTTCAATTACCTCGATATGTACTGCTCTCGTAGACATACAGGAAAACATGACGGCTCACCTTTTGGAATTGGCTTGACCTCCTCTTGTGCGACGGGTGAAAATGTCCCACGGCCCAAACACATCCACACCCACGTACGTGAATGGGGGTGCGACCTTCATCCGTTCAGGAGGTAAGTTTCCCATCTGTTGACATTCAGCTCTTCCTCGCAACTTCCTGCATGTGACACACTTGAAAAGAGCAGTGCTAATGCTTCGTTTGGCTCCCACCAGCCAGAATCCTGCAGCTCTTATCGCGCCTTCGGTGAAATGTCTCCCCTGATGTTTTACAGATCCATGGTAGTGGCGTATCAGGAGGGTGCCCAAGTGGTGTCTGGCTGGAATGATGAGAGGGTGAGTGGTGTCGATACCGAGCTCAGAATGTGCGATTCGGCCCCCAACTCTTAAGAGTCCATCATTGTCCAATATGGGGTGCAGCTTCCAAAGACTGCTTGAAGGGGGAATCTTTGTCTCTTCTGATATGCATTTCAGCTCTTCTTTGTAGTACTCACTTTGAACACTCTTTATGACACAAATCTTTGCCTTTGCCATCTCTTCTTCTGTAGGTCGACAAAGGTGCCAGCCGTGGCAGCTGGATGTTTGGTTGGAGTGATTGAATGAGCGAACGACATGAACCAACTGGGCTATTGTTCTGATGAGAGCGCTGTAGTTTGAGAACTTTTCAAAACATGTTGGAGCGATTGCTGGTTTTGTGACATGAGTCAGGTTTGTTGTCACAAAGGGGCGTACTTCTATGTCAGCAGCGGGATCAACAAGGTTGTAGTTTTCAAATGGAGGTACCTGTAGTGAAGGCTTGAGGAGAAAGGCCGGTCCTTCCAACCATGTTGTGCTGCTCAGTTGGGCTGCTGTCACAGAACGAGACCCGTAGTCTGCTGGGTTGAGCTCAGATGGAACGTACTTCCATTGGTGAGGGCGTGTCGACTGGAGTATGCGTTGGACTCGGTTATGCACGTACACATAAAATCTTCGGGTCTGGTTGTATATGTACCCTAGCACAACTTTGCTGTCCGTATAGTACTCAATGTTGACAAATGAAATGTCCATTTCTGCTACTATCAACTCTGCAACTTCAACTGCGAGCACCGCGGCACATAGCTCGAGTCTTGGAATTGTGAGGCCTGATTGAGGAGCCAACTTGGTCTTTCCAAACACAAATCCAGTTTCTGTGCTTTCTGACATTGAGACTTTGATATATGCAATGGCTGCAATGGCTTTTACAGACGCATCAGCAAATATGAAGAGTTCTCTTTTTTGGGCGTTAGTTGTGGATAGCGAGGTGTAAGGACGCTGTATTTGCAGACTTTGCAGATCTTGGAGAGAGTCCTTCCACTTGCACCACTCTGCCTTTGTATCGTCGGGAAGAGGTGCGTCCCAGCCGTCCGTCAAACTGGTTAGCTCTCTGAGTATTTGCCTGCCTTGAATTGTGATGGGGGCGAGGAACCCGAGGGGGTCGTAGAGACTATTGACTGTAGAGAGGACGCCTCTACGAGTGAAGGGCTTTTGATCCTCATCGACTTTGAATGTGAAAGTGTCAAGACCAACATTCCACAACAGTCCTAAACTCCGCTGGACAGGGAGATCTTGTGCACACAGATCCAAGTTTTCGACATCTTTAGCTCTGTCTTCTGGTGGAAAGGCTTTCAGAACAGCTTGGCGGTTTGAGGTGACTTTATGTAGCTTGAGATTTGAATAAGCGAGAGCCTGCTGTGCTTGTTTTAGAACATGAACTGCTTCTTGCTCAGTGGGGAACGACTTGAGAGCATCGTCGACATAGAAATCTCGCTCTATGAATCTGCGCACATTGGTCCCGAACTCTGCTTCACCAGTCGTTGCCGCTTTTTTGAGGCCGTATATAGCGACAGAGGGAGAGGGACTGTTCCAGAAGATGTGCACGCGCATACGGTACTCAATTATTTCGCAGGACATGTTGTTATCTTTGTACCACAAAAAGCGGAGAAGGTCTCTGTGGCTCTCTTTAACAACAAAACAATGAAACATGTGTTCAATGTCAGCGGTTATGGCAACTTGTTCTTTTCTGAATCTCATGAGCACTCCGACGAGACTGTTGTTAAGGTCAGGGCCTGTGAGTAGCACGTCGTTGAGAGATACTCCTTCATAGGGGGCGCTTGAGTCAAACACGACTCTGATCTTTGTAGGTTTCTTGGGATGGTAAACCCCAAACAAAGGTAGGTACCAGCATTCCTGATTGTGGACTAGAGACGGTGCGACCTCTGCATGACCTCTAGTGAGCATGTTCTCCATGAACTCCAGAAAATGTGCTTTCATTTCAGGCCGCTTTCTTAGAGAGCGACTGAGTGACATGAGACGGTCATAGGCCAGCTGTCTGTTGTTGGGTAGACGTTGCCGTGGCGACCGAAAGGGCAGTGGACCAACCCAGCTGTTGTCACTGTCCTGGTAGAACTCAGAGTCCATTATTTGGAGGAACCGTATGTCCTCGACTGATGGTGCAAGTTTGTGATCGTCAGGTGTGTGAGCGAAAACTTGCTGACCAATGCTATCCACATTACATCCTGACGCTTGGAAGCTTCTGAGGCTGCGAGAGAGCTCAGGTGTTTCTGTGAATGTTTCTTTGACAGTTATCTGACTGTTACATGGTTGAAGATGACTTGCGCGACCATTCTCCAGAACGAAAGTCTTGTAGCTGCTTACTTGTGTGGGTCTGTGTACACCATCTAGGCAGACGTCTCCAACCACGACCCATCCCAGATCCAGTTTCTGAGCAAATGGGGAGTCACCTGGGCCGTTTACTTGCTCTCTGACTTTATGAACTCTCAATACATCTCTGCCCAGCAGTAGAAGTATGTCAGCGTCAGAATCCAATGGTGGGATCTTGTCCGCGATCCGTTGCAGATGAGCGTGGTGGGATGCAGCTTGTGGGGTAGGTATTTCTGAGCGGTTGTTGGGAATGTCATTACATTCGAGGAGTGTTGGCAAAGGAAGGCTTAACTGTTCATTTATTGACTCCACCATGAAGCCACCAGCTCTTCTTCCTGAAACTCCTGTGAGCCCTGCACACGTCTTCAATGTGTAGGGATAACTTGCTCCTTGGATCTGAAACAACTCGAAGAACTGTGAACGTGCAAGAGAACGGTTGCTTTGTTCGTCCAAGATTGCGTACATTCTCTTTGTTTGTTCTTTGTGACCAGCAGGATACACATTGACGAGTATGATTTTGGAACATTCTCTGGCACTCACCCCTTCTCCGCACACCTCAGTACACCGAGAGGTGACTTCTTGGACATCCGCTTTGCTGCTCTCCCCGCCGTGCTGTGAGGGGGGCGGCGTTTTAGATTCCTGCGGTGCTGGACCTGGATGGAGGGCGGAAATGTGATTATTGCTGTCGCACTCCGTGCAAGTGATGTCTGTTGTACAGTTCTTGGCGAGATGATCTGTAGATGAGCAACAGCGAAAACAGATGTTAAACTTTTTGATTATCTGATTTCGTTCTTCCAAAGGTTTATCTCTGAATCCTCTGCAATGTTTTAAAGGGTGGGGCTTGTTGTGTATAGGACACTGTTTGTTGGGGCTTACCGTACTTGTGATTTTTTCTTTATTTTCTGTTTTGTCTTGTATTTGAGTTTTGTGGACAGATATGGGCACTTTAGAAAACCTTTCTGGCATTTGTTTTCTCTCAGGTAACTGGTTTGAGCTGTGGAGAGTGAAGCTTGGGTCAGTTCGTGTTTTGGCCTCAGTGCGAATGAAGTTAGCAAACACAGTGAAAGGCGGAAAACTGACGCCGTGATCACGTTTATACTTCGAGCCGTATGTCATCCACTTCTCTTGCAGATTGTAAGGTAACTTGTTAACTATTGGTTAAATTCCTCTAGATGTGTCCAAGTAAGACAAGCCTGGTAAATATCCATCAAGCTTAGCTGCTTCAAGCTCCAACATTAGGTCAACTAAGTCTCGGAGTTTGAAAGGCTCTCTGGGGGTGATTTTGGGAAAGCTTTTTACCTTTTGAAAGAGTGCTTGCTCTACAGCTTCTGGAGAGCCATAGACTTCTTCGAGCCTTTCCCAAGCCATGGCTAAACCAGCTTCAGGACATCTGATGTTGACAGCTTTCATTTGTTTGACTTGCCTCGATGAGTTCTTACCGAGGTAACGCACAAGTAGATCTAGTTCCTCTCCTGCAGAAAGGTCCAAACCTGTTATAGCGGTTTTGAAAGATGATTTCCATGCCCAGTAGTTCATGGGTTGGCCATCGAAGCTTGTGAGGCCTGTAGTGACGAGCTGGCTGCGGGCTAAATACTTGGCCAGATCATAAGTTGGCTGGGCCTCGACATGGCTATTGTGTGCATGGTTCACTTTGGGTAACACTGGGGCAAGAGGAGCAAACTGCTTGAAACTGGCAGACTGGGGTTCACAAACTTCACTTTCACGAGCTGCATAGTTTATTTCTTGCTTTACAGCGAAGGTTTGCAACGGGAGTGCTGGATTATTTATTTCAATTTGAATGGGGGCAGGTGCCTCTGCTGCAGTGAGATTCGCTTGATCTAAAACATACTGGGCTGTGCGTGTTGCTTTATTTTCTGTAAGACATGACCCGTATGTTACACTGCGTGTTTCAAAGCCCAATTGTAGTAATCCTGCTTCCAATGAATTTGCTTCTGCAGCTGCAGCTTCTTGTTCTTGCTCTGCTCTAAGTGCATCAAGGGTTGCTTGTAGACGTGCCTGTTCCACTTTGATTTCTATTTCTTTCTTTGCATATGTAGCCCTTGCTTGAGCAGCTTCAGCCTTTGCTTTAGCTCTTAGTAACTCAATGCCAGCTGTAGAACTTGCCTTTGATGACTTTAGAGAGAGTACTGACTTACTTTGAGTCTTTTGGGATTTGGTTTCAGACATTTTGTGGCTCATGATGCCTGAATGCACTTTACTTAGCTCTTTGGGCTGACTGGAGCTCCACGTGGTAGGTTCTGTAGCTTTGTTGCTTGCCGTGGTGCTGTCTTTTTACTGTTAATGGCCTCGCTAGATGTTCGAACTAGCTATCCAAACAGCTAAACAATGTTGAACATGAAGAACTCCGGACAGCGATGACTGGTTAATGAAGTTTACTTCAGTGATAGTTCCTTTTTGTAAAACTGTAACATACAGAAATGCAATGTATTACAATCTAGGCTTTACAGAATGATATAAATAAAATAAAGGACCAACATGGCATTGACTTTCAATGAAATGAGGATGTTAGCTAGCGATTAGCAACGGAAATTAGCATATGAAAACGGGCTCATTAGCATAATAATAATGGGCTATAAACATACAACTTTACACAATACCAAAATATCATGTGACATTACAGGTGCCTCAGTGTTTTTTACCAAGTAATACTCACAGACAATGCTTTAACAAACACCAAGAAAGAACCAGGAAGAGTGTGGAGCTGCCATTTGATTCTGAGCAACGGCACTTCCTGTCCATATTCTTCTTCTACTGTTAACTTAAACAATAGCTTAAAGTGACCACAAGGTGGCGTATTTCAACTAATAGAAACACTAACAATATTATAGACAATAAACATAACAGGTATTATTCAGTGCCAAGACACCTGAGCACTCGCTCTCATTCGCCACAGCCTAAGAGGTCCACAAGATCAGCCTGCCAAGACAGCTGCTCTAATGAGGTGCTGCAGGTGACTGAGCCGGACGTTGCAGAAGCTGACCAGCTGCCTGAGGACATGTGTCAGGTAGAGAATGTGCCGACAGAGGTGAGCCTTTCTCCCCCCTCTCCACCTCCTCCTCCTAACGACAGTGATCTGGATGTTGATGTAAATCTGAGACCCAAACGTGCGTCTAGGAAACCAAAAGTATTCACTTATGATTTACTGGGTACTCCGTCTTGTTATACCATTCAGACTTTACCTTCTTATACAGGACAGGTTTTGCCTTGGGTAAACAGTGTTCATCCTTACTGTTTTCATGAGTATTATGGACAATGTTGATGCATTGTTGTTGCACTGTTGATGCAATGTTGGCTATTTTGTTTACCGATGTTGAACGTATGCACTTCTGATCAACTCCTACCTAAGACTGTGTTTACAGAAAAAATGAGGGGAAGGACTGTCGCTGCCAATAACCTGTTTTTGCTTCTAACAAAATGCAGAGGACAAATATGTAATTAACTGTGAAATGGCCGCTTGAGACTGACTGAGTTCTTACTCAACACTAATGTATGAAAAGAGTTCCAGTCTGTAAACCTCTTTTTTTTTTCAATGAGTTTGACTATGCGCTTGAACTTGCACAACTGAGGTATTAACCAGTAGTTTGTGTGTTATGGTCCTGATGTTGGGGACAACATCTATTTTTGAGGGGGAGTATGTGACAGGTTAAAATTGTTAAAATATTTTAAAAGTTGTCCACACACAAATTAAAATACACAGGTTTAAAAGACTGATATTTCAGTTAAAAACGAGAGTTAAAACTAATTCATAATTCATAATTATCATTTTGCTATGATTGTTTAAAAGTAATGGTAATACAGTACTAAAAGTATTAATACTATGTACACTATTTACAATTCCTTAAGAGTTCGATGGTTTGTGGATCGATTGCTTCTGACCAGCAGAGAACTGTGTTTTGCGCTTGCGCAGAAAAGTGTTGGTGTTCTTTTGAATAAAATGAAAGTGAGTGAAGACGTCGGCAGCATCTCCATTATTCATTTTAACCCAAAAGCAACCACGTACCTCTCCCAAGTTATCGGAGCAGAGGGCGCAACAGTACCAGGTAAAGAACAACAGTGATGTAGTGAATTTACTATACAGCTGAGGTCACTTATTAAACATGATTATTAGGCGCCTGCCATAGCATTTGCAATGAGGAGGCAGTGCTGTGCGAAGCACAGCACTGCCTCCAATGCAAATGCATGGAGGCACCTATTACTATTCACCTCTAAACGGCTTATTTCTTATTCTTTATTTTTCTTACATCACGATAAATGCGGCCCGAACCGTAGCGAGCACCCCCACGATATAGGTATCAAAACTTGTGGCTCGATTACGAGATGTGTGCTACTACTTTTATTGGGGTTTCGAGTTACCATGGCAACAAAATTAGCGAAAAACCACCCCCAAAAAACCCATAGGAATGAATGGAGTCGGGTAGAAAGAAAGCCTCAAAAAAGCCTCCAAATGACCATTTTCAACGCTGTACTGTGTCGCCATGCTTTCACCTATGAACACCGTTTAACTTCCAGTTTGTAGATATATCTGTGAACTACTCAGAAGTGAAAACGGGATGTGGATATCTGTTATCGTCTCTTCACAGTTACTCCTCAAAGCTCATGTCCGAAAATCAGTGAAATCATTGTTTACAATGAAAGTCAATGACGGAATTCTCCAACCGCTAGAGTGGGCCACTCTAGCTTTTTTAAAGATTTCAAAACTCCGAACAACTTGACCTTACTCGCTCAATTTTCACTCTATGTAGACAAATTATACATCAAAACGTAGGTATTTTTGTCAGGATTCGGGAAATGTAACCCTCATTGGTGTGGCATTTATAGATTTTTCGCAAATCACCTCAGACCGACACAAACCCGAAACCTCCCCCATTCATTTCCTATGGAGCGGTTTTGAAAAATGACGTCTAAAAATCCAAAACATCACATGTTTTCGCATCGTCGCTACTCCTAAACCGTTTTATGTACAGGCATGGGACTTTCACACATGAATGTCCCAACCCTTCTGGCACTCACAAAAAAGGAATTTTGTGGATAACTGTTACGGTTTTTCCACAGGAACAATTTGTTCGGGAGTAGCGAATGTGCAAAATCCTAAAAACGCTTTGGAGCTGCATTTTCCCACATCAACCACTTTTTTACATCGTCGCTGTGTCTACACCGATTTTTGTACAAACATAAAAGTGAGGTTCCTGGTCCTCAAAAGCCTGCTGATACTCATGGTGAAAGAATTATTTTGATATCTCTTATACTTTTTGAGTTACAGCGATTTGTTCGGGACCCTTTTTAGAGGATTTCTAAAAATCCATAAAAATGCCATTTAGATCATAATTTTTTACGCCTTTGTTAAACTTTTTCTAGCAAAAAACGATAGCTTATCTTCTTCCCCTATCCGTTAGGAAATAAACGCAGAAAAAATTACGTCTCTACCATTTACGGATGAAGAGATATCGAGCGTTGTTCGGGGCAAAGTTCTCCATTATAATCCAATGGGACCTTTTTGTGACCAAAGTGTCTGCACTTCGGCCGCTGCAGGTGTGTGAGTGAGTTTCCATGACGACGGAACTCTGAGGGCAGAGGAAGACGCTCCATTGAGATACAATGGCAACTTTCATCGCTCACTGCAGCGGCTGTGATTAATGTAGAAATCTGAAATTCGCACAGTCACTTCCTCTTAACATTTTAAAATTTTCATGTGACTTTCAGCCATGTGTCAGTTTGCTGTGCCATTTTGGATTTCACATGCTTTCCTATTGGGCCTTTGCTTCTAACAGGACCTGGCATGATGCCCAGACATGACCCAATTGGCCAATACAGCACCACCCACATGTGGGAAATGGCACTACACACCATTTTGGTCAAATGTTGAGTTCTGGGCCCAGATGTGGTGAGGCTGAGTTTCTAAAGGAGGCCAATCTGTCCCATGCACTTTTGTCACGTTTGGTGACATTAAGTATTGGCACCCCTATTTGAGGCACTTCCCAGTACAGGATTCGGACAAAACTGAGAGAGTACAATCGCCTGGTGATACTGAACACAATGTTTTTAGCGGCTAACAGTTAGCATGTTGCTAACCGGAAGTAGCTCTAGGAAGGTCTCACCAACTTCTGCTTCACAGAGTCTGTTCTTCCTTTAGAGAGAAAGCTCCACAAGAAATTTGGGCTACGTGGCATAAAGCATCTCCAAGCTATGAGGTGTCAAACATCCAATGTTTTTTAATGGGGGACCAAACCCCTTATGGTCCCAATACTGCATGACCTTATATGGCGCTACAGTATAGCTCAGATGGAAAGTGCAGGCTTTGCATGCAAGAGGTCGTGGGTTCAAAACCCGGCGTAAGCGACTAAGATTTTTGTGTTATAATCCCCACAGTGTGTATATTAAAACATGTGTGCTGATCCCATGAAGTATTGTTTTGTACCACCCGCCATTTTGAGTTACCATGGCAACATTATAAATGACGTATTTTCTCCCTATTTGAGGCTCATCCCAGTACAGGATTTGGACAAAACTAACAGAGTACACTAACCCAGTGATACCAAACACAACCATGTAAGCGGCTAACGGTTAGCATGTTGCTAACCGGAAGTAGCTCTAGGAAGCCTGTACAAACTTCTGCTTGACAGATTTGGTGAATTTTAGGATTGTCTCCCATTTTAGGCATTTATCAGTACAGGATTTCAACCAAACTAACAGAGTAACATCACCCGCTGATACTGAACACAACCATGCTAGCGGCTAACCGTTAGCATGTTGCTAACCAGAAGTAGCTTTAGGAAGGTCCTACCAACTTCTGCTTAGCCAGGGTTCTTCTGCCTTTACAGACAGAGAGGGCTGCAGCTGTCAGTGAGTCTCCATGACAACGCTGCTAGCAAGAGGCTCCTAGGAGGTCCATTGACTTACCATGGCACCTTTCAACGGCCTCTGCGAGGGCTGTGAAGACCGTAGGAACCTGAAATTCGCAGTGTTACTTCCTGTTAGTATTTTTGACGGTACGGTACGCACCAAGAGGCAGGCGCCTTGCTAAATTTCTTCAGAAATTTTTCTAGTTTAACAGTATTATTGCACAGGGTATTGCGCAGGTTATTGCACAGGGTTTTAAATAGTTATTGCACATTAGTTATTGCACAACTTATTGCAGTTATAGTGCAGCATTGTAAAGTCTGATAGCAGCAGAATGAACAAACAAAGAGAATGTACGCAAAATGACCTGCGGTAGCGCTCATTTTTACAGACAGGGTGTCTAAGTCTGTCACTAAAGGAGCTGCTCAGCTCCTCTACAGTCTGGTGCAGGGGGTGAATGGTGTTGTCCATGATGGATGCAAGCTTGGACAACACCCTCCTCTCCGCCACTTCCTCCACCGAGTCCAGAGTGTGGCCCAGGACAGAAGTGGCCTTCCTCTAATAGTAATAGTAATAGTAATATCATCTTTTTTGTCACTGAAACATACATTGAAACATACATAAATTCAGTGTGCGATTTGCAAAAAAAACAGAGGGGGGATCATTTTAAAAGTTTTATTAATTAATAAAAGTTTTATTAATAAGGGTTAGCTAGCAGGTCCTCTTTCAGGTAGCTAGCTAGATCCAGAACGTTAGACTATTGTTTTTAAACTTGCGCCATCTACTGTCGGGACTCGGGAGTGGGTATTACTTTACTTTAACCTCTTTGAGCAGAAAACATAATAATACTCTTTTTTTAACTTTATTTTTATTTATTTTTTTAGTAACAACATACGAACATGAATACAAACTTCCGACTCATATTGACATTTAACCGATTGCGTTAAACGTGGCATCGGAAGGTGAAATAATAAGTGTTCTTAACAGGTGTGGGAATGAATGCAAAACATCTAAACAAGAACAACACACAAAAACCATTAAAAATATATATATATATATATATATATAAGCTTACAGTTAGATCCTCCTAGGGATAAGGTGGACCGCATAGTTTTAGGTGCCATGACATTTTAGGTTGGTCCAACAGAGCAGACAAGTACAGGAGGGTGATACATTACTTACATCATTGAATTAGTAGCGGTGTAATAGAGTTCCATCTCGTATTAACAGTAGCTTCTTGGAGCCTTAAGGAGTATGTGATTTTTTCCATCAAATAAATGTCCCAAACTTTCTGAATCCATATGTTATACGTTGGTGGTGATCAGTGACGTGCGGTGAGGTTCATAGCTGGTGAGGCACTGACGTCATCAGAATCAGATTTGCAAATTGATGCATAGATTGACAGCAGTTTACAGGTTATGTTTCACTTCTGCATCCTTACACATACAAACTGTAGCTCACAAAACACACATTTCCTTAAAAAACAAAACAAAATAAATGTTATTACTGTCTTACCTTTACTTGGTGAAGATTCTTACCTTTACTTATAAATGAAGTCCATGCGTCGCTCCTTCTGCACAAAAACATCCGTCACTTTGCGATAGAAGTCCTCCTTATCTTCCTTCAGTTTTAAAAGTCTCTCTGTCTCAATGGAGATCACTGCCAGGGAAGAAAGCCTTCCTTGATCCGTCCTGTTCCTGCTGTATGTTTTCAGTCTCTTAAGGGCTGAGAATGACTGCTCCACTGACGCTGTAGTAGCTGGCACTGTGAGCACGAGCTGGAGCAACTTTGTCGCCTCAGGAACAACAAGATCCTTCTCGGCCAAAAAGTTGAGAAGCTGTCCAGGAGATTTGCATTCATCCCTCACCGTTTTTGAGGGATGAATGCAAGAGAGGGAAAAAATCACTATCTCTATTATAATCTATCGCTGCACTTGACTTGCTTCCCGAATCGTTTAGCCTAGCTTGCTGTCACTTACTCGGCAGTTGAGGAGTGAACAAGACGAACGTCTGGGATCTTGAGCACCCCCTGCCATGAGGCAAGAGAACTGCCTGCCTCACCTCGAACCTGTTCTCTGCCGTTTATAATCGCTCATTACACGAAACACATTACACAAACACAGTTGGTGACAAAAAGCACTGTACATTATATACATAAGCTAAATTATTGGAAATAAGTTCACATATTAAATTTGTTTAAACCATTTTATTGACGCTGTACAGCAACATGCTCTCTCCGCTTAGCAGCCAGCGCAGAGCCAGGGGTTGCGCAATCCAAGGTGAGGCAGAGCTCGCTGCTGCCTCACCGGCATCGCTTCCAAGCATTTGAATGGGAAAATAAGAAAATTCAGCGATTTTGAACAAATAAAAATCGAAATTGGTGAAGCTACATGAAAAATAAGTATTTTTTAGTACAAACCACCGGATGAATATAACAATTTAAATTACTTTATGATTATATATTTTCTTTCTTTCCATGATGGCTGGTGAGGCACTGCCTCACCTGCCTCCCCTGACCGCACGTCACTGGTGGTGATACTTTCAGCCATCTAATAGTTATACACTTCAATGCTGCAGTCAGCAAAATTCTTAGGAGATATCTGTCCGACATTCTGTCGATTCTATCGGGTACTACACCTAGAATTGCCACCAAGGGGGTTTTTGGAATATTTTTTCTGAAAATTATCTTGAGAGCATCGAAGATATCCTTCCAAAATTCACTTAATTTAGGGCAAGACCATAGAATATGAGTATGGCTGGCGTTCCGTGTCCCGCAGTTTCTCCAGCATAGATTGGGTTGTGTAGGGTACATTTTATTAGTTATTGCTGGTGTTCTGGAAAACCGGATTATTATTTTCCACTTGAATTCTCTCCATGTATTAGAGTTTGTTGTTAAATGTGCTTCTGTACAGATTTCGTTCCAAGCATCCCCAGTTATTGAAGCCTGTAATTCAGTCTCCCATTTATGTTTTATGTTTGTAGAGTCGTTTATTTTCATGGAGAGAAACAGGTCATAAATTTTACTAATTACTTTATTGTTTCCCTTTCCCCTTTGAATATCCATTAGGAAATTTTCTATAGGTGTGGGTTCAAGGAGTTTAATCCAATTGTCATGTGCCATCAGAAAGTAATAATACTCTTTAAAAACAAACAACAAAATTAATTTACAAATGTGAAGGACACAAGACATGTATTAATATAAATTTTGAAAAATCAATAATATTCAGGGGTTAAAGCAAAAATAATCAATTTGACTGAAAACATTTTCTAGTCAGGCCATATATTCCTGTAACCTGACGCCGCCAGATAGATTTGCTTCGCATATACATCTGGAAACCTTCCGTTGAAGTAATTTTGGGAAGGGGCGAAAATACTGGTTAGCTGATTGGCCTATGTTGGTGATAGACGGGCCAAATAAACCAATCAGATCAACGAAGCATATGACGTACTCGTCAACATGCTTCGTCGTCGCTCTGTTACGAGCGATGACGAAAACACAACCACAAGCCAAGCTACTCTTGCTGCTGCAGGTAAAGGCTCGTTAGCTCAGCAGAGAAATACTCTGTAATTCCGATAAAACTTGCTCGATAGCCACGCTAACGCTAGTAAGATCGGCTGAAGCCGCCATGTTCTTTAGACTTAACTGTCGCACTTCTCGTTGCATCACACCTCAACCCGCCTCAAAGCCAACGCTGATTGGACGTTCGTTTGGTGAACGGCTCCAAATTTTCTTTAACGGAGAGTAGCCAGACTGATCTGCGAGTAAAACCTTGAAAGCTTGCGAGATCAGGATGGTCTCACGAGGCTAATATTCCTGGGCCGTGGACGTCATGCCACCTTAGTAACCTGATTTGCTTATTGTGCAAAGTCCACTTTAACCAAATCTGGTAGTTCCATTGACAATTCCTGTAAGTCTTATCGCTCCACCTTCCAGCTTCAGAGCCTTGGAGCCATCATTGACAGCCCTCTCCATAATGTCCTTCACTTTCCACATCCATAACATCACCTGGTTAACTTTAATATTTACAGCATCAAGCAAGTTCTTTCTTCGCACTTTTGCCAAACTGGTCCACAGTCCACTCACCTTTCCACTTTACAATTTCAAAACCCTCCATAAACTGCAGCTTATTCAAAAGACAGCAGCTTGCATCATTACATCATCTTCTTCACACCTGTACATTAACTCCACTGTCACATTCAATATAAATCAATCCTATATACTCTGTGTCCCCACCTCTCGCTCATTGACTGCTGGAGTTGGTCAACAGCCCCTCCAC
This sequence comes from Fundulus heteroclitus, assembly GCF_011125445.2. Classification (NCBI taxonomy): domain Eukaryota; kingdom Metazoa; phylum Chordata; class Actinopteri; order Cyprinodontiformes; family Fundulidae; genus Fundulus; species Fundulus heteroclitus. The sequence goes on along the minus strand of NW_023396781.1, from coordinate 406,830 downwards.
GACCTTCTTTGTTACAGAAAAGCGCAGGTGGAATAATATTTATGATTTTTTTTACTTTTTCCGAAACAGACCCAGTCAAACCGGGACATCTTTTCACATTCCAACCCTCCTTCTTCTTCTTAAAAAAAAAAAAAAGCGCGTCATGCTAAATTAGCCGAGCTAGAGCGTTACTTTTTCAGTTTTAAATAAAACATAACAGCGACAGACACACTTACCGAGGGAAGTTGTTGTCAGCTCTATCCGCTGAACTTTCTGACCTGCTGGTTTGCAAAATCCAAAGAAAACCTTTGACCACCGCTACTTTCATTCATGCATCTGTGGTCAGTTTGAGATGTTCTTCCAAAAGTTAAAATGATTGAACACGATAAACCTCAAACTGGTAGATTTCCGCTTTGCAAAGACCCGCCCTACTCTCCTTCTGATTGGCTAATGTCCTAGCTCTGCCAGGTTTCCTTGGTTCAGCGCAGCATCTGTTTAAAATTTTAAATAAAAAGTGTACACGGAACATTTTGCGCTCATTTTCCAAATGACGAAAGTCCCTCACATTAACGGAGAACATTAAACCCCTGATAACATTACTTATTCAGATCAGAAGGGGGAGGAATGTACCCCCCCCCCCCCAGGGATAAAACATGAATGACCAGAGGGGGGGACATCACAACCATCCCCCCGGCAAATCGCACCCAGCATAAGTTTGTTCTCTACTTTTAACCCATCACCCTTGGGGAGCAGTGGGCTGCCATGTGCCATGCCCAGGGAGCAATCTGGGGTTAAGGGTCTTGTTCAGGGATCCAGAGTGCAGGTGCTGGGGATCAAACCGGGTACTTGCATCCTTCTCTGAATGCAAGCGCACTGCTCTAACCACTAGGCCAACACGCCCCCTCTGGGGGCCATGCTCTGATTTACTGCTGTTAATAACGTAAGATCCTTCCCATCCTTTTTCCATAGTAATATAATTGGCCAAAACAAATTACTTTAACATTGTCTGGTCCTTTGAATAGTGGCAGCTTGTCAACAGGGGGTGCTAGCGCTGTGCCCCCATCAAAATTGTAGACTGTAAACAGATGAGTAAAGAGATGAGAACAGTTCAATTTGCATGTACAACACTTTTGGCTCCTACGGCTATGTTCGCACTGCATGCAAATGCAACCCAAATCCGATCTTCTTGCCCACGATGTGGCTACTCGATTTACGGTATTTTGAAGTTGTGAGGACCAGTGCTTCCTGTTTGGTTGTTCCCCAAGGAAAGCAATGGCATTGTTTTACACCCCCTGACTTCAGGACCTTCCAAAAGTTACAATCAGCGATGTTCTCCACTTGATTTGAGCCATATCATCAGCTCCACGTTCCAAAAAATAAAAGGGCTTCAAATTCTGTGTCGAATTACATTGACAACTATAAAGGTAAGCATTAAACACATACAGTCACTGTTTGGCTAACTAATTTTAGCTCAAATCAACTTTACAACTAATGCGGTCTCGCTATCTGCAGTTGATGACTTCTGTTTTAACCTAACCCCAAAATTGTAGCTTCAGATTTCTTTCATGCCCTGTTTTATTTACCACAGTGTCCAACAAAGACTCATCAGGGGGAGTAAGCATCAGGGCAGTCTGTTACAGGTCCATGCAAACATCTGATAAGCCTCTTGAACTCAGAGTAGGGTGAAACAACATGAAATGTTGATCGGTTCCACAAATATGTGACTATTTTGGGGTTCTCATGTCACTGATATTTAGGTTCTGTTCTGTCTCTCTTCAAGGTCGGTCGTGTCTTTCAGCTCTCCTGAGCTCCTCATCTGCTCTCCTACCCTGCCCCCCTCTCTCCTGCTGTTTGCTTTGTCTTGTCGTTCTGAGCACTTTCTTCATAATACCCGTACTCTGAAAAATCATGGATCTGGTAAGCTGGTCTCTCAATGCTATTGATAAAATTTTTTTCGACTCAGTAAATCGTCTCCCCCTGAAATATTTGGGATGTTTGTTTGTTCATGTCATGGCGATTGTACTGAAACAACAATTTCCCCCTGGGATTATTAAAGTATGTCTGATTCTGATTCTGTTAAGTAGTAAGCATTCTAGCTGTTTAAAAAAGTGATGGAGTTGGAGAATACATCTATCTTTAGCACTAGATTGCATTGGAACCCCATAATTGAGTCTCTTATGGCTTCTGTTGTTTATTAGAGTGTACGTTCAGGCCAGATCTTTTTCTGCTCTTTGGCTATTTTTTTCTCTGTTCCATTCAAAGATTGAACACAATCCAATCTTTAATCAGGTTCCTGTAAGAGTGATTGGTGTTGTTGTTTTCGACCGTGTTTGGTTGGCAAAAAGTTGGTGGATTCAGACAAGTGCAGTTTGTGCCAACATCTTTGCATTAAATGTGTTTATTCAATTCTCTGAAAAAATAACTAAAACACGGTATTAAATTGCAAATTTAAATCCAGAGTAGATATCGATATACAACTAGAATCGTTCAACTTCTGAAGAAGTTGAAGAAGGCGCCCGCCTGGTGGTGCGCGTAACCGTCAAAGGCAAAGCTTTCTTAGTTCCTTGGTCGTAGGCTCTCATCGCTTGGGGATTTTAAATCAAATCTTCTAAATGAAAAGGATTTGTCTTCATCAAAACCTGCCGATCAGGAAAACTTTGTGTCTGCAGAGATGCAAACTGCGTATATCGATCTGAGACACAGCTAATGAGCTAATTGGCGACAGCCGACGGTCAACGTTTCCCATTCATTTGCTACGGTAGTCCTAAACCACTACTGACATAATACACGTTTTGGCCACAAGCGTCATTTTGGGGGCGTTGTTTCCACCTCTTCTCTTAGAGCCGTTTCTAATAGAAAGAAGAAAAGGCAAAAACGGTCCAAACAAAAGGTTGTAACGTTTACATTTGTAACCTCTGCCTTACATAAACACTAGAATTAAATCTTAATAAATAAAAGTATAGACAATTATTTCAGTAACTCAATTCAGTAAGTGAAATACAATATATACAGGGGTTGGACAATGAAACTGAAACACCTCTCATTTTAGTGTGGGAGGTTTCATGGCTAAATTGGACCAGCCTGGTGGCCAATCATCATTAATTGCACATTGAACCAATAAGAGCAGAGTGTGAAGGTCAAATTAGCAGGGTAAGAGCACAGTTTTGCTCAAAATATTGCAATGCACACAACATTATGGGTGACATGGGTGAGTTCAAAGGAGGACAAATTGTTGGTGCACATCTTGCTGGATGTGTCAAAACTTTCTTCAATTGAATAAAAACAAAACTGAAGTAATAATATTTGGACCAATAGAGGAGAGATCAAAAGTTAGCACAGCTTCAGCTGCTTCAGCTACAAACCACTGTTTAGGCCCGAAATCTGGGTGTAGTGATGGACTCAGACCTGAACCTCCAAAAGCATTTACAGACAGTGACAAGGTCGGCTTTCTATCACCTGAGGAACTTTTCCAGGATTAAAGGACTAATGTCTCAGCAGGATCTGGAAAAACTAATCCATGCGTTTATATTTAGTAGAATTGATTACTGCAACGGAGTTTTCACAGGTCTGCCTAAAAAGTGGATCAGACAGCTGCAGCGGATCCAGAACGCTGCTGCCCGTGTCCTCACTAAGACCAAGAAAGTAGAGCACATCACCCCAGTTCTAAAGTCATTACACTGGCTCCCTGTATCTCACAGAATATACTTTAAAATACTTCTGTTGGTTTATAAATCCCTAAATGGCTTAGCACCTAAATACATTACAGACTTGTTATCAGTGTATCAACTTTCCAGACCACTAAGGTCTTCTGGCTCCAGCCTACTCTGCATACCTAGAACCAGAACTAAACAAGGAGAAGCAGCATTTAGTTCCTATGCTCCACTTATCTGGAACAAACTTCCAGAAAACTGTAAAAGTGCGGAAAGCCTGAGTCCTTTTAAATCAAGATTACAAACACATCTGTTTAAAATTGCCTTTGACTGTTCTAGTTAAACTGTTTTACTGTTTTTAATGTTCTTCTTTGTTTCTACATTCTATCTCTACTTGCTTTTATTCTATTTTCTATCTACATTTTATTCCTACTTGCGTTTATTTTGCTATATTTTAATCATGTAAAGCACTTTGCATTGTCTCTGTACTGAATTGTGCTATATAAATAAATTTCCCTTGCCTTGCATCTGTGACCAGGGGCCTGTTTCAGAAAGGAGGTTAAGTGAAAACTCTGAGTATGTTAACCCTGAAATGAGGGTAACTCTGGGTTTTCTGTTTCAGAAAGGGAGGTAAGTTAAACCTGAGAAAGCAGAGTAAGTCAAGCCCGTTTCTGAAAGAGAGGTAACTTATACTCAGAGTCAGTTACCATGGCAATTTACTCTGTGAACCTAACCTGGTTGGGAGCAGGTTTTCTTCAGAAAACCCAGAGTTTATTTTGGTCTCCTCCCCTTTTTTAAAGAGGAAGTGGTGTTTAAACACCTCATTGATTCTTTGGGGACATATTCATTGCTCACATTTCAGTCACGCAGAGCACATCAAAGGGAATGAAATGGCATGTCCATTTATGGATGATGCTGTTGATGAAGAGGCTGTATTACTTCGTAGGGAGTTACATTTACGTCGGGAAAGGATTTTGAGGCCCAGAGTGGATTCTTTGTCATATCCCTATCGTATCACAGCAATTTATATGGTGTTCTTCATTTGCTAAAAAAAAAAAAAGAAAACAAAAAAAAAGATTTTAAAATAGTTTCAATACTTCCTAGAATTCACCTGTGACCATACACTCACCTCTAGCTTTAGTTTCAGAATGTCGATTTCCAGATCTGCCTTTTGGATCTGGCGGTCCAAGTATACAAGTTCTTTGCTGTTTTTTTCTATCTTTTTTAATAAGAAGTCTATATAACTCCTTAACTGGCAACTGAAAATACATTAGATTAGAGTTACATCATGAATGTAGTCTAAAATTCAGAATGAAACTGTGGCATTTACTGTAAATCACTGAACTGTGTCCATCTGTGCACCAAAAGTTGATGGACCTTCCTCCTGCTGTTCTTCCACACTCTGGGGGGTAGAGATAAGAATCACCATTTATAGATATATACTTGGATTCTATAGGCTACTCCACATATAAATGTGAATGTGTAGATTGTTTGATGTGTAGACATATAATATTAAAATTACCTCTGTAGGCCTGTCTGTGGCAGCAGAAACAGTTTCTTCATCCCCATCATCCTGTGAAGATGAGCATTTCATAGAGTACACTTTATAATTCTATTTGTCATAATTGATGGTGTATGGAGTAGGCTACTGACAACTGTATGGGGTACTGTTGGGACAGGAGGCTCCAATAGGCAGATATTACCATCCGAATCTGTTGGGACCAACAAAAACCCAATCCAAAGTAATATAAATGGAAATATCACATTCAGTCTATATAAAAAAATAACACTGTAGGTAGACCTCTTACATTTTATGAAGGCACTTAAATCTTCTGGAGTGACTGGCTCTGATGAAGTCCCTCCAGGAATTCCCTCAGCCATTGGCCTTCCAGCATTTAGGGTCAGGGCCATCTCCTCTGCTTTTGTCAGGGGTGGTGGTGCAGGTCCTCCCCCTGTTTTACGAGCCTCTGCCTTATTTCTGTTGGCTGAGTAGAAGTCAAATGAGAATGAACATTTAGACCTATGTCAAAAATGCTACACTGAATGCCATTTAGTCATTTAATATGTCAAATGTTTGTAAAGCCAGGTAGCTACTCCTATGATGTGCTCAAGGCTTACCTGCTGGAAGTATGTTTTTATATTTCATTTTCAGCTGCTGCCATGTTCTTTTGATGCCTGCAGGATTGCACCTATCCATGAAAATTAAATTAGGTTTAATAAAATACTGTTCTTCCAGTTTCACCTCTGATATTATAACAGTTGGGTAAGTTACTCTAAAATAGTTCTTAATTACTAACTACAAATTTTATCTTCAACAAGTCTAATTAGACTAATGTAATAATTACTGTCTCGAGAAAGTATTGGTCTACTTACTAATTTGTTTTACTTACTTATTAATTACTTTCTAAATCCCAAATCAACCTCAACCACTTGAACAATACAAGGAGAGACAAGAAACTGCACTTCTAATGCTTTCAAATTAAAACAATATTCAATTGCATGAATTAATCATAAATTGACCAAAGTGTATTATAGAGGGAGAAAGTTAAATTAAAAATATACCTTTTAAAATTTGATATTAAATCCACTATTGTTTTATAGTCTTTAATTTAATTACAGTATTTAGATGACTTAGTAACTTAATTCATTACACCCAACACTGTATAAAAGTAATTAAAATGTAAACTTACACACTGACTCGAGCAGTTATTTTCACCCAAGTTAACTCTCTCTCCTTTGCCGCTGCAGCCGTGTTGCTTTTTTTTTTTTAAATACATGCTCAAATTCTGCATATGCTTGCATAAGCACATCCAGTTCTGCTGGTGAGAAATATGCACACCTTTTTTTGTCTGACGCTGTTGCCATGGTGACTCGTAATATCTGCGCTCCATTGATAATGGCTTTTGATAGTTGTGGTGCATGCACTTAACTCAGAGTCAGCCAACTCAGAGTTGATTGAACTAACTAATTTCAGCTGTTCTGAAACCCAAAACTCAGAGTTTCCCATCTCAGGCTAAGTTAACTCAGAGTTCAAGTTTTAACTCAGAGTTGGTTGAACCTCCTTATTGAAACAGGCCCCAGGACAGCAAGTCTTTGTGATGTATCAAGAGCCACGGGGTCCAGGGTAATGTGGACGAACCACATCCAACAGGATTAACTGTGGACGCACGAGTAAGCAGTCTGAAAGGGATGTTCGGGTGCTAACCCCGATTGTATCCAAAAAACATAAAACCACATAACTCTACTTATAATTAACTTTCTGAAATATAAACTAAAGGTCACCAATCAGTTCTGAAACATCTTTAGATGAACTCTTGTTGAGCCCTGGAGTATGGAGGACCAAGTCTTCCATATTTAAAAATAAATACAGAAATAAATAAATGCTCAATAAATAAATATGCATACAATTATGTGCCACCAAAAATACATTGCACAAATAAATGTAGATAGAAAATGAATTATACAGTGAGACAAAATGTATATATTTCCTTTAATTAACCACTTTATTTATTAATTACTTATTTTTTAAGTATTTATTTTTGTGCCGTTAAAATTAGCGTTTGTGCTGTTTTGGTTTTGAAGATATTAAAGAATATTTGTTAAGTTCATCTAGAGTTCACCATCCCATCATTTTGCTTTGAATCCAACCGTGCTGGTCAACTTCTTTAGTGCTTCGTTTGTGCCGTTAAATTTGCGTTTATGCTGCTTTGGTTTCGCAGATAATATAAGTTTTAATTTCGGCCGGTGACGTCACCACAGGCCGCCGCTGCAAAATAAAGTGCTACATTGTTATTCCTTTGCTGGTGCTGAGCTGGAGCCAAAGCAAACCAGAGTGGTCAACTTCTTTAGTGGTTTGTGCATGTTTGTGCCGTTAAAATTAACGTTTGTGCTACTTTGGTTTCGGAGATATTATGAATTTTAATTTCAGCCGATGACGTCATCCCAGACCGCCGCTTCAAATTAAAGTGCTACGTTTTTCTTTCTTTGCTGGTGCTGAGCTGGATCCAAAGCAAACCACAGTGGGCTTCTTTTTCAGTGCTTTGTTTGTGCAACAACAACCTTGGAATAAAATAAAATAAAGTTTTCATTAAGATTTGCAGCCCAATAGTTTTTGGGGAGCGTTAAGTTTTTAATATTTTGTGCTGAGCTCAATACACAACAAACCAAATAGGTCTATATTTTTAGGCATTTCTAATTCAATCTATATGCTTTATACTTTCAGCTGATAACACAGTCAATATATTCATAGTTGAACAATATTTCCCACTTCATGCATAAAGCCAATAAAAAGTGGAATGGTCCTTCAGCCTCATTAAAGGTTTAGCTTAGGTGGACAAAGGAACGTTTTAGGAGATCGTTCCTTACAGTGTTGTTATACTTTATAGGCTGACCAGTGTGATTTATTTTTTGCAGTTTTTCTGTTATTGATTTTAGTTTGGGTATGTTTTCTGCGTTATATAAGCCTGTATACTTTAATTGCCCTTTTGTTAGGTGCAGACACCCCCAAATCTCCCTATTGTAGAACAATAAAGGTTTGCTAAGGTTTGTTTCTAATTAATTCAGAGGAGTAATGAACTATGACTGCTAAGATCAACTATAAACAAGTTACTGTTTGAAAATGTTATATACATTATACTCTCAAAGAAGAATAAACCCTTCAGATTAGTGTAACGCTTCTAACTTAACGCAATATATAGGACCACTATATTACCAGAGTTATCAGAGCTAGGTTCGGCTATAGGGAGAGAATTGGGAACAACCAGTATTTAGATGAAGGAAAAGACAATAACATTTATTATGACACACAAGAAAAGATATTGAACCACAATAGAAAAATGTATAACCCCTTAAAGTCAGTCGCGTAAAGTCAGTCAGTAACAATATGTTCAATATCATAAAGTTTAACCCCAAAGTTCCATATTTCGATCCCAGAGTTCAATGTTTCAATCCCAAAGTTCAATATTTCAAACCCAAAGTTCAATGTTTCTGTATCAATGTCCATGTATCCTTTAATTCCTCGAAAAAAGGAAAAAAGGTAGAAAAATGCAAAAACATCTTCGTACGTACTTTTGTAAAAAAAGGAAGAAAAAAAATGAAACAAGTCCTTACTAATCACTACCCGGGTAGGAAATTAGTGATGTGTATCTCAGTCTTATCTGTAATCCAGATCAGATTGCGTCCAGGCCACAGGTAGGCGGACACACACAATGGTCACAGTCCTTGGGATGGCTCGCTGTATCTCTCTCTCTCTCTCTCTCTCTCTCAATCGTGGCAGAAGATGCACAATAACAAAAAAAACAATCTGCACATGGCAGTATAAAATACCTCATTAGTGCCATGCAGGATCGTTTCACTTCATACCATAAGTATTAACATTCAACTCAAATATCATTTCTCTGTATAATATAAATCATGTACTGAACAACTGTGCAATACAGTACCAGTTCAGCAAAACGACAGTGTGTCATAACTGTGAATGTACATCCAGTTAACACGCATGTACATTCACAGTGAGTTAACCAAATACAATATCAACAGTAAGCCATTAGCAACTTACTATGTGTATACCACATCATATTATATTCAAAATGTCATTACAACGGGCTGAAGCCTGAAAACATTAGCCCTATAGAGTAACCTCGTAGCTTAAGAATTGTCTGCACGCGCTCCTACACCGTGTCACAGCATATATATATAACGCAGTTCAGTTGGTCCGTGCAGTTCAGCGCAGCGCACCGCTTCGCGCGCCGCGCTGAACTTTGAGCGCGGCGCGCCGTGACGAATGCACGCGTTGCCAATAGAAACCGGGCCATCGGCAGGAAAGACCAGGAAGTAAATGGAGGAAAAGCTTGTACTGTGTGTGTCTGAATTCCCCGAACTATATGACACAAGTTTGCGACTGTACAGGGACATCGGGAGGAAAGCAGTAGCATGGAAACACATTTCACACACACACACACACACATGCCTCTGCTGCTTTTTAGTAGCACACATCATACTTTTTTTTTTTTTTTTTAAATATACAGCCCCAAGTAGACTTGGAACCGGTCGCTGTGAAAACGGAGCTCTTTCACAAGCCGGAACTCCCCAAGCTGCTCTCTGGACCTGAGGGTTTCGTGCACCCACAGCCTCTTCTTCCTTGCTGCTCTTTTTCTTCGAACTAGCAGGGCTAGTGCTATCGCTTGCTTCTTACATATTTGCTGCTGACCAAAAGCTGGAACAATAAACAAATGACTAGACCCGGCAACCCAGCCGGCGCAGCGCAAATGCGCTGAACCCCGCGGCCAACGCAGCGCAAATCGCTTCCTATCTGAAAGGCCCATAACACGGCGGGTTTAAAACAATAACATTCATTTTCAATATATCTCCGACTGGTTTTTGTTTTTTGTTTTTTGACTGCTATATACATCAAATTAGTTTGTTTTACCTCAAAAGTAAAAAGAAGCTAACCAACGCCTAACACACTGGCTTGCTTAACAGAAACACACACACTCACCGGAGATTCGATGATTTAAGACACAAACGATCTTCATGAATAATAGTCCAACCATAAACGTCTTCTTGAAAAAGTTAAACAAAGATTTAGTTCAAAAATAACGGTGAAGTGTCGGAACATTGAAAAATTTTAATATTTCTTTCACTCACAATATCTCTATGAGCTTCAGGAAAAAAGAAACGCAGCTGTGGACTCTTCTTCTATGTGCAATGCACTTGTTCACATGCAGCACAGCGACCCCTAATGGACAGGGGGCAACACTACAACTACATTTTTGACCAATCTGTATAATCTGACCCAATCTGTATAATATGATTGAACTTGACTTTGTAAAGTGCCTTGAGATGACATGTTTCATGATTTGGCGCTATATAAATAAAATTGAATTGAATTGAATTCAATAACCCAGTGCAATTTATGTGGGTTACATTAGGAAAAATAGACTTTATGAAAACAGTTGAACATTCTAATAAATGAAATGCCTTTTTTGGTGGCTCACTTGACATTGCTATCTAAAGTAAAGTTTTTTAAATGAGACAAAATAAATCGTAATATTTATTCAGGAATAAAGTACAAAACAATATAACACACATTTTACAATAGCAGCTAAAACAACTTGCATGATAAAAGAAAAATATAAAATTAATAACTGCTTTCTTGAGAAAAGTGTTGAGACCAAACGGTAGATCTGACCACATCTTTTTACACAAATGAGGAACATCATTAAGGACGGCAGCCATCCTGCACAGAGACTGTTCCAGCCTCTCCCCTCAGTCAGGAAACTAAAAAACAAACAAAAACATGTTTCCCAAGAGATCTTTGCCAATAAGCAGGAATATATAAATCATTTTATAAGAATGCTGTAGGGGGGGGGGGGCTCGGTAGATTAATTATTCTTTCAACTAGCAGTTTTGAGTATGACTAAAATTCGAGGCAGTGAAGGATGGTAACTGATAAGTGATGGCTGATGGTGGAGAGCTTGCAGGCCTGGCTTCGGTGGAGAAGCAGCAAACAAGTGTGGCAGGAAATGTGACTTTCATTTCAATGCAATGCAATGCAAAACTGGACAACAGTAGAAATCAGTAGGGTGAGAAAAACTGGCCCTGATATCCTCCAGTAGCCTAAGCCTGATTGTAGGATGTCACTGAACTCTCGTTACATTACAAAGTTTACAATAATAAGGAGAGCCAGCGAAATGCTTGAGGCAGGATTTGACAGGAAAAGGAGGAGATTAAGTATTAATATAAAATAAATTAATAAACAATACATAAAATACTTTAATGTTTTCTTAAAACGTCTGAATACAAACTGTCCCAAAACATGTTAAATAAATTCCTTTATTGTCATTCATTTATACCAGTTGTTCAAGTTATTTAATTGTTACTTGTAAAAAAAAAAATTATTATTGTAAATTAGAAATGTCCCATGCTCCTGAATGCACCATAGCTTTCTGACGCTCGCGAACGCATCACACTGGTCTGAGAACGCAGCGCGGAGTAGAGGCACGTTTCTGCTTAAGACAAAGCTTTGCCGTTTGTAAAACTCATGTCGGCTGGCACGGTTTATTGTTCTGTGTGAATGACAAGAGACCACAACAAATGAGCCTGCTAATGAGCCAACAGCCAACAGGAGAAGGTCTGCATCGAAGCAGCATGGAAAATTGGTGTTATTAAAACATGATTAAATACTTCAATGTAGCATGAAAAAATAAAATATGTGAATAAAAAAGTTAAAGGCATGAGTTGAACTGTATTGATTTAAATTGAAAAATCGTTTTTAAAGCCAAAGGGAAATGAAATATTGGGTGAAAATGTAATTCTCTAAAATTGGCACAGCTTGGATTTGAACTTTCGATCTTCTGCTTCGCAGCCCGACACCTAACCCACTCGACCAAAACACGAGTGTCGTGCTCAGCCGAGCATTATTGAGAGGTCAATTGTGTTAAGAAGTGTTTTTTGCGAATTCTGTTCCAACTGTAAGTCAAAATGGCGGGTGGTACAAAAAAATACTTCATGGGATCAGCACACATGTTTTAATATACACACTGTGGGGATTATAATACAAAACTCTAAGTCTCCCACACCGGGAACCAATCCCACGACCTCTTGCATGCTAAGCCTGCACTCTCCCTCTGAGCTATACTGTAGTGCCATATATGGGCATGCATTATTGGGACCATAAGGGGTTTGGTCTCCCATTGAAAAGCATTGGATGTTTGACACCTCATAGCTTGGAGATGCTTTATGCGATGTAGCCCAAATTTCTTGTGGAGCTCTCTCTCTAAAGGAAGAACAGACTCTGTCAAGCAAAAGTCGGTGAGACCTTCCTATAGCTACTTCCGGTTAGCAACATGCTAATGGTTAGCCGCTAGCATGGCTGTGTTCAGTATCACCGGGTGATGTTACTCTGTTAGTTTGGTTGAAATCCTGTACTGAGAAGTGCCTAAAAAGGGAGAAAATCCTAAAATTCACCAAATCTGTCAAGCAGAAGTTTGTACAGGCTTCCTAGAGCTACTTCCGGTTAGCAACATGCTAACCGTTAGCCGCTAACATGGTTGTGTTTGGTATCACTGATTGAGTGTACTCTGTTAGTTTGGTCAAAATCCTGTACTGGGATGAGCCTCAAATAGGGAGAAAATATGTTGTTTATAACGTTGCCATGGTAACTCAAAATGGCGGGTGGTACAAAAAAATACTTAATGGGATCAGCACACATGTTTTAATATACACACTGTGGGGATTATAACACAAAAATCTTAGTCACCCACACCGGGTTTCGAACCCACGACCTCTTGCATTCAAAGCCTGCACTTTCCCTCTGAGCTATACTGTAGCACCATATATGCACATGCATCATTGGGAACATAAGGGGTTTGGTCCCCCATTGAAAAGCATTGGATGTTTGACACCTCATAGCTTGGAGATGCTTGATGCGACGTAACCCAAATTTCTTGTGGAGCTTTCTCTCTAAAGTAAGAACAGACTCTGTGAAGCAGAAGTTGGTGATACCTTCCTAGAGCTACTTCCGGTTAGCAACATGCTAACCGTTAGCCGCTAACATGGTTGTGTTCAGTACCAGCGGGTGATTGTACTCTGTCAGTTTGGTCTAAATCCTGTACTGGGAAGTGCCTCAAATAGGGGTGCCAATACTTAATGTCACCAAACGTGACCAAAGTTCATGGGTCAGATTGGCCTCCTTTAGCAACTCAGCCTCACCACATCTGGGCCCAGAACTCAACATTTGAACAAAATGGTGTGTAGTGCCATTTCCCACATGTGGGTGGTGCTGTATTGGCCAATTGGGTCGTGTCTGGGCATCATGCCAGGTCCTGTTGGAAGCAAAGGCCCAATAGGAAAGCATGTAAAATCCAAAATGGCACAGAAAACTGACACATGGCTGAAAGTCACATGAAAATTTTGAAATGTTAAGAGGAAGTGACTGTGCGAATTTCAGATTTCTACATTAATCACAGCCGCTGCAGCGGGCGTCGAAAGTTGCCATTCTATCTCAATAGAGCGTCTCCCACTGGCCCTCAGAGTTCCGTCGTCATGGAAACTCACTGACACAGCTGCAGCGGGCCAGTCTAAAGAAGTGCAGACACTTTGTGTCCAAGTCTGTCTATTGGATTATAATGGAGAACTTTGCCTCGAACAACGCACGATTTCTCCGGAACCGTAAATGGTAGAGACGTAATTCTTTCTGTGTTTATTTCGTAACGGATAGGGGAAGAAGACTTGCTATCGGTTTTTGCTGGAAAAAGTTTAATAAAGGCATAAAAAATTATGATCTAAAGGACATTTTTATGAAATTTCAGAAATCCTCTGAAAATGGTCCCGGACAAATTGCTATAACTCAAAAAGTATAAGAGATATCAAAAAAATTCTTTCACCATGAGTATCAGCAGGCTTTTGAGGACCATGAAGCTCATTTTTATGTTTGTACAAAAATCGGTGTAGACACAGCGACGATGTAAAAAAGTGGTTGATGTGGAAAAATGCAGCTCCAAAGCGTTTTTAGGATTTTGCACATTCGCTACTCCCGAAACAAATTGTTCCTGCGGAAAAACCGTAACAGTTATCCACAAAATTCATTTTTTGTGAGTGCCACAAGGGTTGGGACATTCATGTGTGAAAGTCTGATGTCTGTACATAAAACGGTTTAGGAGTAGCAACGATGCGAAAACATGTGATGTTTTGGATTTTTAGATGTCATTTTTCAAAACCGCTCCATAGGAAATGAATGAGGGAGGTTTCGGGTTTGTGTCGGTCTGAGGTGATTTGCGAAAAATCTATAAATGCCACACCAATGAGGGTTACTTTCCCGAATCCTGACAAAAATACCTATGTTTTGATGTATAATTTGTCTACGTAGAGGGAAAATTGAGCGAGTAAGGTCAAGTTGTTCGAAGTATTGAAATCTTTAAAAAAGCTAGAGTGGCCCACTCTAGCGGTTGGAGAATTCCGTCATTGACTTTCATTGTAAACGATGATTTCGCTGATTTTTGGACATGAGCTTTGAGGAGTAACTGTGAAGAGACAATAAAAGATATCCACATCCCGTTTTCACTTCTGAGTAGTTCACAGACATATCTACAAACTGGAAGTTAAACGGTGTTCATAGGTGAAAGCATGGCGACGCAGTACAGCTTTGAAAATGGTCCTTTTGAGGGTTTTTTGAGGCTTTCTTTCTACCCGACTCCATTGATTAATATGGGTTTTTTGGGGGGTGGTTTATCACTTATTGCGTTGCCATGGTAACTCGAAACCCCAATAAAAGTAGTAGCACACTATTCCCGACCGAGCCGCACGTTTTGGTACCTATATCGTGGGGGTGCACGCTACGGTTCGGGCCGCATTAATCGTGGAATAATAAAGAATAATATTAATATAGAGTCCGTTTAGAGGTGAATAGTAATAGGTGCCTCCTCATTGCAAATGCTATGGCAGGCGCCTAATAAGATAGAGACGCGTTTAGAGGTGCATAGTAATAGGTGCCTCCATGCATTTGCATGGGAGGCAGTGCTGTGCTTCAAAAGGTGAACGTCCCGTGGCTGAGGTGATGTGTGAGTTCAAGGCATACTCTACCCAAGGCAAAAACTTGTTCCGGTCTGTAGGTGAAGATGACGTGAGGCAGCGGAGGGTGGTCTCTAATTGTTGGTTCATTCGTTCCGGAACCAACAATGGTATCCGGAGGTGAGTGTGTAACGAGCACCCAGAGCAGAGCAAAAGTGCCGCCAGACCTGTGAGATAAACTGGGACCCCGGTCAGAAAGAATGTCAACAGGAATACAGTGGAGCTTAAAAACATGTTTTATGAGGAGTTGGGCTGTCTGGAAGGCGTTAGGGAGCTTACGGATAGGAATAAGATGACATAACTTTGAAAAACGGTCAACTACTGTCAAAATAGTTGACATCCCTTGGGATACAGGGAGTCCAGTAACGAAATCGATGGCAATGTGGGACCATGGACGTTTGGGTATAGGAAAAGGATTCAGCAACCCAGAAGGTGGCTGGTTAGAAGACTTATTCTGGGCGCAGACAGGACAGGCTAGAACATAGTCTCTGACATCTCTGGTCCATGACGGCCACCAGAATCGCCGGGACACCTGAGACTGGGTTCTATAAATACCCGGATGGGCAGAAAACTTAGCATCGTGACACCAGCGTAAAACCTCAGGGCGAACAGACTGGGGAAAAATACTTTAGTCCTGGTGGACCCGTTCCAGGATCCAGATCTAATAGTTGGGCCTGGTTGATCCTGTCCTCCAGATCCCAATGCAGACCACCAACAGTACATGTGGGAGGAAGAATAAGTTCCGGCTCCTTCTCTTGTTCGAACGAGGCAAATTGACAAGATAGAGCATCTGGCTTGACGTTTCTGGAGCCCGGTCTGTAGGTTATGGTGAGGTTAAAACGAGAGAAAAACAAAGACCAACGGGCTTGTCTTGAGTTGAGTCTACGGGGTGACTGCAGATAGGAGAGGTTTTTGTGATCTGTCCATATTATGATGGGCTGCTCGGATCCCTCAAGCCAGTGCCGCCACTCTTCCAATGCTAACTTAATGGCTAGAAGTTCTCGATCGCCTACATCATAGTTCTGCTCAGCAGGGGACAAACGACGGGAGAAGAAGGCACAAGGGTGTAACTTATTATCTACCTCAGACTGTTGAGACAAGACCGCTCCCACACCTGTATTGGAAGCGTCTATCTCAAGGGTGAACTGCTTGGCAGGATCAGGGTGAACGAGTATGGGAGCCTGGGAAAAACGGGACTTAAGTTGATTAAATGCCTCATCTGCCTCAGGACTCCAGATGAATGGGACCTTGGTGGAAGTAAGAGCATGTAACGGGGAGGCTATCTGGCTATAGTTCCTGATAAAACGCCTATAGAAATTAGCGAAACCTAGGAAACGTTGTAGCTGTTTACGTGACTCAGGAACCGGCCACTCCGTTACCGCCCTTATCTTCTCTGGGTCTGACCTCACTTGACCGCCTTCTAAAACAAGACCTAGGAACGAAACTGAAGTCTGGTGGAAGTCACACTTCTCGGCTTTTACAAACAAGCGATTCTCTAGTAATCGCTGGAGAACAAGTCGCACATGTTGCTTGTGTTGTTCTAGGTCACGAGAGTAAATCAGGATGTCATCTAAATAGACAAAAACAAAAACATTCAGAAAGTCCCGCAGGACATCATTAACCAATGCCTGAAAAACTGCCGGGGCATTACACAAACCAAAGGGCATGACTAGGTACTCGAAGTGACCTAACGGAGTCTTAAAAGCCGTCTTCCACTCATCCCCCTGTCTCACCCGAACCAAATGATAAGCGTTGCGCAGATCAAGCTTAGTAAAGATCTTGGCATTCTGGACTGGCTCGAGGGCTGAAGATAATAGAGGAAGCCGGTACTTATTCTTCACGGTTATTTGGTTTAGCCCTCGATAATTGTAATGAAGAGATCTTCATTACTGGGACTATTTTACATATATAGTACTGTATGGCACTTAAAAGGTATTTCTGCACTGTATTAACAAACACTTTATTTAGCATTCGCACTTTAAGCAGAGATTTGCACAGCAATAAGTTTGCACACAAGAAGTTTTAATTATATTTATTGAGCATTTTGGCGATTGGTATGTGGCCTTTGTTTTGGGCTCTGCACAGCTGCTCCTCATTGATGAGTGAGGTTGGTTGCTGGTGCCTGTGGAGGAGCATAATGATTACCACAGAGCAATGAGCTAATGGTGAGGAAAAACTAAGCGAATGTGTGCATACTCTGTTGAGTGAGGAGTGCTGTGGTAAAGTGACTCACCTGTCTTTTCTGTGTCCTCTCCAGGGTGTTTGGACAAATTCTACCCCGGGGGTCCAGACGCCATATATAGCTTTGGGAGAGGCCATTGAGGAGACTAGGGGGGAATTGTTGGGGGTTTTTGTGGTGTTTATTTAAGGTGTAATGATAAAATGGAAAAATATTTATAAAAAGTAAATAGAAGTATGGTATTTAATAAAATGTATTTTATGTAAATTGGTGGAGATTGATTAAGAGATTCCCCTGTCAATTTAATATGGTTTGGTCCGTCACAGCTGGGACTATTTAAGACTGCAGTGTCAGCTGTGAAGGACAGTGTTGTGTGGATGCTGAGTGGAAAAAATAAACTGCTGCTGTTCTCCACCTGACTCTGGTTCAAGACTCTGTCTCACTGAACAAAAACCCAACCGCTCAATGTCGTCCCTGTGACAAGTGGTGTCAGGAGTGGGATGTTCATGCCAGAGAAGATGATGACCAGAGGAGGAAAAAAGCCAGCCCAAGAGGGAGAGCCTGAGGAAGGAGCTGGAGCTTCCTCTGAAATGGAGACAATGGCAACAACCAACCCTGAAGATAAGTTGGAGGAACTGGCGGTGATGGTGAAATCTATGATGCGGTCTCAAGTGGCTAGAGACCTGAAGATTGATAAAGATTTTTCCCGCCAGGAGCAGAAGTGGAAAAGCATACAGCATCAATTCCAACAAATGCAGCTTCAAGTGCATGCTGTACTTGGAAAATCTGATGTATCAGAAGCACATCTTCAACCCACGACATCTGAAGCACCTACAGAAGAATCAGATGGTGGTGATGTCCAGCTGGCTCGTGGTTCCAGGACCATAATTGAACCAAAGTTTCTTCCCTTATCCACGGATGATGACATTGAGCATTTCCTGACGACGTTCGAGAGGATGGCCCAGGTGTGTCGCTGGGCTAGAGATGAGTGGGCGGTTCGTCTGGTCCCTTTGTTGACCGGTAAGGCCCGCACAGCCTATGTTCTAATGGATATGGCTGACTCTGAGGACTATGAAAAAGTGAAAGAGGCAATTCTGGCAAAATATGAAATCACTGCTGATACGTATCGACGCCGCTTCAGATGCCTGAAGATTGAAGCAGGTGAGACGCCACGTGAACTTTATGTGCGATTAAAAGACTTGTTTTCAAGATGGATTAAACCTGATAAATGTACTGTGCAAGAAATATCCGAGCAGATAATTCTGGAGCAGTTTTTAAGAATGGTTAATCCAGAGTTGGAGATCTGGATCCGTGAGCGCGACCCGAAGACGGCAAAAGAAGCAGCTACTCTTGCAGAGGTCTTCACGTCAGCCAGGAAGGGGAGCAAGAGCACCTATTTTGGCCGAGAGACTCACTATGCCCCATCAAGTAAGTCCACTGGGGGTGAACAGGGCTCTGGTCAAAGTCAGGCTAGAAATTTTTCTAGTTCAAAGCAGCTCCCTTCTCAAAGACCTCCTAATGTAAAAAAGTCATTTCACAAGTCTTCTGCGCAAGATATTAGATGTTACAATTGTAATGGCTTTGGCCATACGCAACATTTTTGCCCCGCCCTTAAATCAAAGCCATCACTTTTGTGTTCAGTGCCAAGACCAGCTATTGAGGCTGTGCAAAAGAAGGTTTGTACAGTTTCTGTTCTAGTGAATGGGCAAAAAGAAGAAGCTTTGCTTGATTCTGGGTGCTTCCAGTCTCTAGTGCATGCTAGCTTAATCTCTGAAGAAAAGCTAAGTGGGGTGGGGGTTAAGATAAAATGTGTACATGGAGATGAACATGTCTACCCAAGTGCTGAGGTGTATTTGACAGTGGGAGGTCAAACATACTTGGTACATGTAGCTGTAGTTCCCTCTTTGCCGTACTCCGTTATACTTGGTAATGATATCCCCACTCTTTTTGACCTGATTCACCAGTCAGAATATGAACCCAAAGGGCTTACCAACAGAGAGGCCCAGGATTTATGCCCAAAATCTGATATACCAGTAGAATCACTGAAACCTTGTAATATAGTCACAAGAGCTCAAAGTGCAAAGACTGTGTTTGAAGAGCTGCCTTTTTATGGGGAGTCTCTGGAAATAGAGCCGGGAAAAACTAAAAAGTCAAGAGCTCAGAAAAGAATGGAGAAATTCAAAGGCTCAGGTGATGAAGGGATAGGACAGCTGTCTAAGCCAAATAACTTGTTGGAGTTTGACATTCCCTCAGATGTAGGTGCACTCCAGAGAGATGATCCTACTTTAAAACCGTGGTTTGAAAAAGTAACTGGGGGGGGAACTCATCAGCGCCGATTAGACTTCGTGGAAGATGCAGTTTACATTATTAAAGGAGGCATTTTGTATCAGAAGAAGGGACAGGGTGACGCATTAGCCCTTCCACAACAGTTCAGGTACAAAGTCATGGAGCTGGGCCACTCAATTCCATGGGCAGGTCATATGGCTTTTCATAAGACGCTGAGTAGAATCAGTAGCCGTTTTGTCTGGCCGGGAATGTATACCCAGATTTCAAAATTTTGTAGTTCCTGTGGAAAATGTCAGTTGACTTCTGGCAGACGAGTAACCCGAGCCCACCTACAGCCGCTGCCAATTATTGAAACACCGTTTGAGAGGCTAGGCATGGATATTGTGGGTCCATTAGAGAGGAGCTCTACAGGTTGCCGTTACATATTGGTGATATGTGACTATGCGACACGGTACCCTGAGGCTTTTCCTCTCAGATCCATTAAAGCCCGACATGTTGCTAACTGTCTTCTGCAGTTGTTCTCTAGAGTAGGAATACCAAGAGAAATTCTCACAGATTGTGGAACAAATTTTTTGTCCAAACTTTTGCAGCAGGTTTATAAATTATTAGGGATTAAAGGACTTAAGACCACCCCTTACCACCCCCAGACGGACGGGTTAGTGGAAAGATATAATCAGACTCTTAAAAATATGCTGCGCAAGTTTGTCTCTGACACAGGTGCCGACTGGGACCAATGGCTGCCGTACCTGTTATTTGCTTACCGGGAGGTTCCACAAGTGTCTACAGGTTTTTCACCCTTTGAGTTATTGTATGGCCGCCAAGTGAGAGGTCCGCTGGATCTACTGAAGGACTGTTGGGAAGACGCTAAGCCAGAGGGTGAAAACATTGCAGCATACGTCATTAACATGAGAGAGCGGTTGCAGGAAATGGCCTCTTTTGCACAGGACAACCTGAAAGCAGCTCAACAACATCAAAAGACATGGTACGATCAGAAGGCCAGAGACAGAGTCTTCTTGCCAGGACAGAAGGTTCTGTTACTGTTGCCTACCAGTGACAACAAGCTGCTGACAAAATGGCATGGACCATATGAGATCACCAAACAAGTGAGTAAAGTGGTTTATGAACTGTACATGCCGGAAAGAGCTAAAAAGCATCAGACTTTTCATGTCAACTTGTTGAAAGAGTTTCACAGCCGACAAGAGCCTGTGCACCAGGAGTTATTTGTGAGAGCAGTTAAGGATGAGGAAGTGACCGAAAAATTTCTCCCAACTAGCATGTCAGACTGTGCTTTGGTTGACGTTTCTCATCTGTCTCCTACTGAGCAGGAAAAAATCAAACCGTTCTTGGACCCTCAGCTCTTTAAAGAAGTTCCAGGATTTACATCACTGGTCCAACATAAGATTCGGCTGAAAGAAGATGCACCGAGTCGGCAAAAGAGCTATCGCATACCAGAACGTTTGGTTCCGGTACTGGAAAAAGAAATAAAGCTGATGTTGGAGTTGGGAATAATTGAAGAGTCTAGGAGTGAGTGGTGCAGCCCGATTGTGCTGGTGCCAAAGAAAGACGCCTCCCTGAGATTTTGTATAGATTTTAGACATTTAAATGCTGTGTCCAACTTTGACCCGTACCCGATGCCCAGGGTGGACGACTTACTGGAGAAAGTCGGTTCGGCAAGTTACATCACAACGCTGGATCTGTGCAAAGGATACTGGCAAGTGGCTTTGGCACCAGAAGCGAGAGAGCTGACGGCCTTCAAAACTCCTTTTGGTATGTACCAATTTAGAGTCATGCCATTTGGGCTCCAGGGTGCGCCCGCAACATTCCAACGTTTAATGGATCATGTACTGAGAGATGTTTCAGCATTTTCTGCAGCATATTTAGATGATGTTGTGGTGTATAGCCGGTCTTGGGAGGAGCATCTGACTCACCTGCAGGAGGTGCTACACCGCATCAGGTTGGCTGGACTGACTGTTAACCCAAAGAAGTGTAATGTAGCTAAGAGAGAAGTGGAGTATTTGGGTTTTGTCATTGGGTTTGGGAAAATAAAGCCTCAAGTGGGGAAGATGGACGCAATACATTCCTTCCCAGTTCCAACGACCAAGAAGAAGGTGAGAGGATTTCTTGGTTTAGTGGGTTGGTACCGGAAATTCATACCTTCTTTTGCAGAGCGATCAGCTGTACTGAACAATCTAACAAAGGGTGCAGCCCCCAACAAAGTGTGCTGGAGGGAAGACTGTGATCGAGCGTTTAAGGATCTCAAGCAAGCAGTATGTACTCATCCAGTTTTACACACACCAGACTTCACTAAGCCATTCATCTTACAAACAGACGCTTCAGGAGTGGGGCTTGGAGCCGTTCTTCAACAAGAGGTGGACGGTGAAAGAAGACCTGTGGTGTTTCTGAGTCGGAAGCTGCTTGACAGGGAGACAAGATATTCAACAGTGGAAAAGGAGTGTTTGGCCATGAAATGGGCTATCGAGGCTCTAAGGTACTATCTTTTGGGACGTCACTTTATTTTAGAGACTGACCATCGTGCCCTCCAGTGGTTGAGAAAAATGAGGGATGCCAACGCCCGCATCGCTGGATGGTACTTGGCACTGCAGCCATTTGATTTCACGGTGCAGTACAAGCCAGGGAAGGCTAATGTGGTTGCTGACTGTTTATCCAGAATGTCGGAGGACTGAGGTACTGTGCTTTTAAGAGAGGAGGGAGGAAATGTAATGAAGAGATCTTCATTACTGGGACTATTTTACATATATAGTACTGTATGGCACTTATAAGGTATTTCTGCACTGTATTAACAAACACTTTATTTAGCATTCGCACTTTAAGCAGAGATTTGCACAGCAATAAGTTTGCACACAAGAAGTTTTAATTATATTTATTGAGCATTTTGGCGATTGGTATGTGGCCTTTGTTTTGGGCTCTGCACAGCTGCTCCTCATTGATGAGTGAGGTTGGTTGCTGGTGCCTGTGGAGGAGCATAATGATTACCACAGAGCAATGAGCTAATGGTGAGGAAAAACTAAGCGAATGTGTGCATACTCTGTTGAGTGAGGAGTGCTGTGGTAAAGTGACTCACCTGTCTTTTCTGTGTCCTCTCCAGGGTGTTTGGACAAATTCTACCCCGGGGGTCCAGACGCCATATATAGCTTTGGGAGAGGCCATTGAGGAGACTAGGGGGGAATTGTTGGGGGTTTTTGTGGTGTTTATTTAAGGTGTAATGATAAAATGGAAAAATATTTATAAAAAGTAAATAGAAGTATGGTATTTAATAAAATGTATTTTATGTAAATTGGTGGAGATTGATTAAGAGATTCCCCTGTCAATTTAATATGGTTTGGTCCGTCACAGCTGGGACTATTTAAGACTGCAGTGTCAGCTGTGAAGGACAGTGTTGTGTGGATGCTGAGTGGAAAAAATAAACTGCTGCTGTTCTCCACCTGACTCTGGTTCAAGACTCTGTCTCACTGAACAAAAACCCAACCGCTCAAGGTCGTCCCTGTGACAATAATCAATACAGGGTCGAAGGGTCCCGTCCTTCTTGCCAACAAAAAAGAATCCGGCGCCTAATGGGGAGGAAGAAGGACGAATTAACCCTGTGGCCAAAGACTCACTTATGTACTTCTCGAGCGATTGACGTTCTGACCTAGAGATGTTATAGAGCCGACTCACCGGCAGTGGGGTCCCAGGCAACAAGTCAATCGCGCAGTCGTAAGGTCGATGTGGGGGAAGTGAACAAGCCTGAGTCTTACTAAACACCTGCCGTAAGTCATGATATTCCTCTGGAACGCGAGAGAGGTCAATCATGTCTCCGGAATCTGTCAAGGTAGTAGAGGAAACGGCTACGGGCCGAGCGGACTGTAAGCAACGGGAATGACAAGTTGGAGACCATGATTCCAGTCGGGACTCAGCCCAGTTAAACTGCGGGTTATGGACCTTTAACCAGGCTAACCCCAAAACCACGGGTGAACGCTTAACCGGGAAGACAAAGAATGAAAGCTGTTCCCGATGGTTACCGGAAACTATCACTACGAGTGGTCGGGTGCGATGGGTGATCAGAGTCAACCTCTGTCCATCTAAAGACGAGACCTGGAGAGGCTCGGGTAAAGGATCGACAGGCACTCGAAGCTGGTCCACTACAGCTTGGTCTATGAGATTAAAATCAGAGCCTGAATCTACTAGAGCCGAAACATCAAAACTATCCTGGTCGAACATTAAAGTAACTGGCAAACATAAACGAGAAACAGATGACGCCTTAACAGCTACCCGGGGAATAGATCCCAACCTGTCCACCGTTCCCCCCGTTATGAGCGGCGGACTCGGTCTTTTGGCCGAACAGGACAATCTCTGAGGTAATGATCCTCACCTCCACAATAAAGACACAAGTTTCCCGAGAAACGCTGCTGACGTTCCTTATTGGAAAGACCAACCTGCCCCAACTGCATGGGTTCAGGAGGCGGTGTACTGGAACGGGATTCCCTTTGAATAAGTGTCGAAGAGGTGGATGATTGCAAAGTCTGGTTTGATCTAAAACGGGTTCGGCTGCGTAATCGAGAATCCAAACGGATAGCTAATGCTACAAACTCCTCAAAATCCTCAGGTTCCTCAACCCGGGCTAACTCATCCTTTAACGACTCATCAAGAGCCTGAAAAAATACTGCCTTTAACGGCCTCGGCTGCCAACCCGCAGCAGCGGCAAACGTGCGAAACTCCACAGAAAAATCAGATACGCGTCGACCGCGCTGTTTCAAAGTGAGGAGATGACGAGACTGTTGTGCCGAATCTAACTCAGGTGAGAAAATTGTTTTAAATTCAGCAACGAAGTCCTAAAAAGTAATTCCAAACGACTGACAATCAGGGAATCGAGCCTCGGCCCACCTAAGAGCCTTGCCCGTTAGTAGACGTAAGACGTAAGATATTCTTACCTCATCAGAGGCGAATGTCTGAGGGGAACGGTTAAACACCAGTTTACACTGGAAAAGAAAACCACCGCAACTCCCACTGTCACCGGAGAATTTCTCCGGACAAGGTGACGCGCCCTCAAGTGGTGGAGTCCAAATCTGATTCTCCATGCTCTGAGCGTCGGAAGGCGGGGTCACGAGATCTTGAGTGACAGGCGACGTCATCGCGGAAGTGACAGTGTCCACAAGCTGGGTAACCTGAGCGGCTAATCTCTGAAGCTGTTCCTGAGTAGAGTTGACGGCAAAACCTAACAACTGCATCTGTTCCTGCTGTGCGGCTATCTGCCGCCCGAACGTATCCGCTGGACTTTGGTGGCCGGAGCCTTCTTCTGTCATGGTTTTCAGGTGACGAGTCCACATGCAGATACGAACGGGAGGCAATGCACAGTTTTAAGATATTTTATTTGGAAAACAGGCAGGTCTACGGACGGAACTACAGGTGAATCGGCTGGGTCAGAACGTCACGGCTGGAAAGTCTGCAAGAGAGAGTGAGTGAGTACTCTGAAGGAAGAACCCGGAGAATTGCTAGAAGTAGCGCTGCTTACCATTAGGCTGGGCGGACCTAACCGGGAAGAAGTAGCGTCAGGAGAACTCTATGATACTACTCTGCTGGAGATAGGCGGCTAGTGGCTGAGGGCGGCTGATGTAGCTGGCGAGGAATCCTGAGCGAGCCTCGTCGGCAACGGTTGACAGATGGATTGACCAGAGTGAACACAGAACCAACAGAACCCGGGAGAGGGGATCTCAGGCCTCGCTGGGTAACTTCCAGGAAGTATGAGGGGAGCGCCAGAGCAAAATCTGAGCAGGCAGGTTCCGCTGGTCTGTTTCTTCGGACGAGACGTCAAGACAGGTGAGTGCATCCAAGCACCAAAATCTGAAGCAACAGAGAGGTTCAAAAATTAATCCAAAAATGAAGAGTAACAAAAAAACTCACAAGCTGGTCTCCGAGAGTTGGGACTGAGGCCACGTCGTACCACGACTGGTTAAGGCTCCGGCGTCTTCCATCTGTCAGCGCTCTGCTTAAGACGCCAGAGGAAGCCGCCTGCAACGAGCTGCAGGTGTGGACCACGCCTCCTCAGCCAACTAGACACACCTGAGGAGTAGAGTTAGAGCAGCCAAAACACAGAGAACCCTGACAGGAATAAAGTCGAATATGGATCATTTCAATACATTTTGTTTATTGATTAAATTTACAGTTTTTGATTGTAATCTTTACAAAGGAAAGGTTTATTTACACATCTTTATGGTGTGGGAGAAAAACAGCGTCAAACACCACCATTACAGTTTTCAGCTCGCACACCCCGCAGTGGCAGCTCGTGCACCCCCAGGTGTGCGCTGTTATAAGAATTATTATTCTGAAGTCAAAGTCCTTAATCCTCAGTTTAAGAAGATAAATAAATAAATAATGACAATGTACACAATATAAGGTTTACTTTATTTTAGGATTAATTTGGGAACTAATTCTAATTTGCTTAAGTAGCTTTGGTTGTTCAACAATGTTAGAATGTTTTCAAAAAGCTCCTGTTCTCTCCTGCTTACTGCTTTGTTTTGTAGAACCTTGGCAACCTTGAACGGTAACAGCATGGTATAAATATTTTGTCTTTTCTGTGCAGAACAGCACCTCCCTTTCTTAAAAAAAAGAGAGAGAGAGAGAGAGAGAGAGAGAGAGGGAAAAGGCTTTCACATGGAAAGGCTTTCTTATTCTCAGTTGGGTTTTTTAAATAAAACGGGAAGTGACATGAAACGAATATGTTGATGAAATTATGTTGCAGAGAACTTCAACTGTCAGACAACAGTTAAGACACACATTGAAAGCATTCTGTTAAGAATTACTGTGAATTTACTGCAGATACATTTGAACTTAAAGATTACTCTTTTAACTAATAATTAAATTGTAGAATTCTGGGAGCTAAATAATTGTGCACAGAAATATCTTGAATGTGAAATTGCTTGGAGGACGTTTTAATAAATGACACATGAATGGGGTTTTTGATAAGAACACTAATTACACCTTGTTTCTGTTCCCCAGTGGAAACAAGGACTCGTGTCTGCAGACCATCTTCACAAAGTGTTTTATTAGAGAGAAATGCAAAATAAAATGCTAAGTGCCCCATCCAGAACTGAACGCTTATTACCATCCAGCTCAATCGTCCAGCCTGTGAGGGGGAACCAAGAAGAGGACTGGGGATGAAGAAGCCAGAGAACTCTGATTCCTTATTCTTCAACGGGAGGAGTTGCCTGAAGAGACCCTAAGCGCGATTAGATTATTTTCTGCCTTGTGCCATGAAAGGCCTGAAGGCTTCCTTAACTTTGCATTCTTGACGTTTAGGACTCTTCTCATATTGTGTTGCTGTTTGTTTAACTGCTCTGTTCCACTGACTCACATGTTTGATTTTTTTGTGTTATGAGATCTACACTTTAAATGTTACATCATGTTGATCAATATGGGTTTATGGGAAAAATGGAAACTGTTTGCTTCAGACACACAAAGATCTATGGTTTATGCACCTTTTGATTTGATATAGGAAGAACCAGGATCTGATTGGTTCTAAAGATCCTTTAATATTAGCTGGTAATGGTAACTCCTAGCTTCAATACAGGTACTTCTCGCTCAGATTGGCTGAGAGCGTGATTTCACCTGGGGTCACATCAGTTTTTATCATCCTTTAGAGAAGATTAAGTTTTCTGGTGATTGAAAGGCCCAGCCTGCCCTCTGATACCCCACACTGGCACTCCTGGATTTGTAAGGTATGAAAGTGATGGGTGATTGTCCATGGGAATGGAGAAAGGAGAACCAAGTGGGGTTTGACAGGGTTGGGGAAGAGTAGACGGATTCGACCTTGGTTACTGAACAGGTTTTAGCTTACCTAGTCTAATGTAATTTTAAAATAATGTGTGCATAGGTACCTAAAACAGGCCTTACCTAATTAGATGAACCCTAAATTGTAGATAAAAGCTAAACCTTTGATATTGTGTGTTAAAGCTCTATGAAGCAGTCATGTTGATCTGTAATAAAAGTTCCAGCACTGCATCATCAAAAAAAAAAACAACAACAAAAAAAAAAGAGAGGAATGTTATAAGAATTATTATTCTGAAGTCACTATGGCCTCACACCACTCGGACATAGGAGGCCTGGAGACCTGATGTCTGTGTATAAGTTCCACTGTTTGCCGAGTGCAAGGCTGAATGCTGCGTAGAATGATTATCTTTGTTATATCTCAAACCAAGGCCACGGTGCAGTATTAGGGGAAGCCCGAAAAGCGAGGCAGGCAGAGACAGGGCAGACGCAGACCGCAGCGGAACCGTGGGGTGCGATTACTTTCCATCTATGTGATCTCTGCTCTGTTTCTCAATAAAAGTGCTGGAACTATATCACTCCACCGATCTCCTTCTTCAGTAACTCAGGGAGGACAGTTATCTGTTCAGAACTCCCATAACAGCGCACACCACACTTTGGGATTCTCTGATCTATGTGATCTCTGCTCTGTATCTCAATAAAAGTGCTGGAACCTCATCACTTCAATGTTTCCTTATTCAATAAGCCTTGGAGGTCAGTTTCTTTTTGGATTCTTATTACACCTTCACACCTATGGGAAAGAAGCTGTTTTTAAGTCTATTAATTATTTTAATGTTTCTGAATCGTTTCTGAATCAGTGGGACAAACTGATGTCCCACATCAGCTTGTCCCAATAATGGAAATAGGACAAATAATACATTGCCCAGGTGGGTGGGATTTGTTATAAGTCGCTGACCATTTTCTGAAATTGTGCGGCATCACTGTGTCCAGATAATGTAATTGGGATCTCACAATTCCCTGTGCTGTCCTCTAACCTGACTCCGCACATTCTCATTCTGAAGAAGGACATCTGCTGACACCCTGGGGTCAACTAAACATGCAGCTGCAGCAAGAGGAGAGAACCTGTCATCTGTGACATCAAGGAAAAGGCCAAAGCGTAGCTCCATATTTGCACTCATCTTCTGTGCTAGTGTAGCTGCATCCTTGTAGCTCTGGCATCGGGAGAACTCGGAGAGGTGACCTCTCAAGTCCAACAACGCAGGCACAACGAGGGATGGGGAATTGGTGTCGGTTTCAAGTACCTTTGTGTGTTCTGCAAATGGAAGCAGCAAGTCCTTGAGGATTGCCAGCTTCTGCCACTCGCTGGGTTGCAGGCTCTCCCAGTTCATGCTCTCAGCTACCGATGCAACATGGTCCTTCACTTCAAGAGCACGAGACAGCATTGAATAAGTCCTTGACCATGCGGTTGGACAGTCACTGGTGAGGGTGAGTCCACACTTTCCCAGTAACCGCTCTATGGCAACAGATGACTTGCGGAATAGCCTCACCAGGTGCCTGAGTTTGTCCAGCGGTTTCTTTATTGCAGGCTCCTTCTGGATCATGTTGATGACAAGCTGAAGGGTATGGACCACGCAGGGTGTCCTCTCCCATGTTCCATACCTATTGAAAAGAAAGTGGAACATAGCATTAGCATATACTTATCACTCATACACTCACCGGCCACTTTATTAGGTACCCCATGCTAGTAACGGGTTGGACCCCCTTTTGCCTTGAGAATTGCCTCAATTCTTCGTGCCATAGATTCAACAAGGTGCTGGAAGCATTCCGCAGGGAGTTTGGTCCATATTGACATGATGGCATCACACAGTTGCCGCAGATTTGTCGGCTGCACATCCA
The DNA here is from genome assembly GCF_011125445.2 of Fundulus heteroclitus. Lineage (NCBI taxonomy): Eukaryota > Metazoa > Chordata > Actinopteri > Cyprinodontiformes > Fundulidae > Fundulus > Fundulus heteroclitus. Next base: position 377,511 of record NW_023396781.1, on the reverse strand, counting down.
TGATGCGAATCTCCCGTTCCACCACATCCCAAAGATGCTCTATTGGATTGAGATCTGGTGACTGTGGAGGCCATTTGAGTACAGCAAACTCATTGTCATGTTCAAGAAACCAGTCTGAGATGATTCCAGCTTTATGACATGGCGCATTATCCTGCTGAAAGTAGCCATCATGGGTTGGGTACATTGTGGTCATAAAGGGATGGACATGGTCAGCAACAATACTCAGGTAGGCTGTGGCGTTGCAACAATGCTCAATTGGTACCAAGGGGCCCAAAGAGTGCCAAGAAAATATTCCCCACACCATGACACCACCACCACCAGCCTGAACCGTTGATACAAGGCAGGATGGATCCATGCTTTTATGTTGTAGACGCCAAATTCTGACCCTACCATCCGACTGTCGCAGCAGAAATCGAGACTCATCAGACCAGGCAACGTTTTTCCAATCTTCTATTGTCCAATTTCGATGAGCTTGTGCAAATTGTAGCCTCAGTTTCCTGTTCTTAGCTGAAAGGAGTGGCACCCGATGTGGTCTTCTGCTGCTGTAGCCCATCTGCCTCAAAGTTCGACGTACTGTGCGTTCAGAGATGCTCCTCTGCCCACCTTGGTTGTAACGGGTGATTATTTGAGTCACTGCTGCCCTTCTATCAGCTCGAACCAGTCTGGCAATTCTCCTCTGACCTCTGGCATCAACAAGGCATTTCCGCCCACAGAACTGCCGCTCACTGGATGTTTTTTCTTTTTCGGACCATTCTCTGTAAACCCTAGAGATGGTTGTGCGTGAAAATCCCAGTAGATTAGTAGTTTCTGAAATACTCAGACCAGCCCTTCTGGCACCAACAATCATGCCACGTTCAAAGTCACTCAAATCACCTTTCTTCCCCATACTGATGCTCGGTTTGAACTGCAGGAGATTCTCTTGACCATGTCTACATGCCTAAATGCACTGAGTTGCCGCCATGTGATTGGCTGCTTAGAAATTAAGTGTTAACGAGCAGTTGGACAGGTGTACCTAATAAAGTGGCCGGTGAGTGTACACAATACTAAAATGTCTGGTTACAGATGACATTTTAGAATACAAAACAGTGAAATCTTATCTATCTACTGCAGCACCTGTATTATACTAACACACTATGACCTAAGATTTTTTATTTATCACATTGTATATCAGGCTTCCTTAAAATGAGATAAGTTGTGCTAATCCCTGCAAACATCATGCACACATACTGACCTTTCAATGCTTTCATCAACATCAAGGTCCTCTGCCTCTTCATCACTATCGTGGGGACTGTCCTCCTCAAAGCTGGATTTGTTGTCCTCCTCACTGTTGCGATGAAAAGAAGCAACCATGTTGCTCCCATTATCTGTGATGATAGTGAGGACTTTTTCTTTTGGGATTCCCCATTCTGTTGTGCACTCCTCCACAAGAGTCGCAATAGCATGAGCAGTGTGTGGCTGAGCCATTTGCTTTAGGCTCAGGAGTATGTGTTCTGCCTTATTGTCGTCTGAGTTAAAATAACAAGCACTAATTGCAAGGTAGGAAGCTGTGAGACCCTTTTTGGTCCAAATATCTAAGGCAATGCGTATTCTGCGTGCCACGGACAGTCTTTGTTTGAATTTGTCCTTTTCTGACAGGTATACTTTGTCCACAATGTTTTTAATTTCATTTATTTTTTTGGAACAGTGAGCCTTTTATCAATCTGATCCATCATCTTGACAAAATCCTCACTTTCCACAGTCCGTGAAGGGAGGCCTGTTCGGCCTATCCACAGTGCTACGGCTTCCTCTTTGAAACGTTGGTCCTGAGAGTCAGCTTTGTATTTGGTGTGGGCAATTAAGGAAGCTTGTATAGCTGGCCTGTCATTGTTTCTGGGTGGCGGGTAGGTTGTTGTTGGTGGTGTATCTTCAATCTGGAACAGAAATTAATACAATGTCAGAATAGATGCACAGCATAACAGGAGTTCCAAGTGTATAAGTAGCATATAGGTCTGTTTTTTTCCTTAAAAAAAGTAAGTCTCTGTAAAGTCTCTGTAAGTCTTAAAGAGTCTGTCCCCTTTTTAATATCCTCCGTATTGCAGAAATGCCCTGTAGATGGCAGCAATGTTGTTTCTTCCAATTCACAAATAGATGTCTTTGTAAACGGTATGACTTCGTCATTGCGTTCTGCATTAGACAATGTAGCTCCCTTGAAAAAGAAGGTGATTATTCACAGGAAGCTGGCTCCTTGGTTTAATTCAGAGCTGCGTTCCTTGAAGCACAATGTTAGGAAATTGGAGAGAAAATGGCGCTCTACACACCAAGAGGAATCCTACCTAATCTGGAAGAACAGTCTATTGTTGTATAACAAGACCCTTCGCAGAGTTAGAGCAGCATATTTTTCATCATTAATTGAGGAGAATAAGAATAATCCTAGATTTCTCTTCAGTACAGTTGCCAAACTTACCCAGAGCCACAGCTCTGTTGATCCATCCATTCCCTTAGCTCTTAGCAGTAATGATTTTGTGGGATTCTTCATAAATAAAATTGATTCCATTAAAAATAAAATAATTGGCATCCTTCCAAACATGATTACCTCGTCCTCAGTAAGTGAGGCAGCATTGGAGGAATCCTTAGAACCTGCGCAGTGTCTGAACTGTTTAAAAGCAGTAGAGCTTTCTGAGCTATCTAAAATTTTAGCTTCATCTAAACCTTCTACCTGTATGTTAGACCCAATCCCAACCAAGTTGTTTAAGGAGGTATTCCCTCTGATCAGTGGTCCTATTTTAGACATGATTAATCTATCCTTGGTAAATGGATATGTACCACAGGCTTTTAAAGTAGCTGTCATTAAACCTTTACTAAATAAACCATCTCTTGATCAAGATGAGTTAGTAAATTACAGACCTATATCTAATCTTCTTTTCTTATCTAAAATTCTTGAGAAAGTAGTTGCTAATCAACTATGTGAACATTTACAAAGTAATGACCTACTTGAGGAGTTTCAGTCAGGCTTTAGAGCTCATCATAGCACTGAAACAGCTCTGGTGAAGGTCACCAATGATATTCTCATGGCCTCAGATAATGGACTTGTTTCTATACTTGTCCTGTTAGATCTCAGTGCTGCATTTGATACAGTTGATCACAATATTCTCCTACAAAGACTTGAGCATACTGTAGGGATTAAGGGAAAAGCATTAGGCTGGTTTAAATCTTATCTGTCGGACAGATTCCAGTTTGTTCATGTTAATAATAAATCTTCCTCAAACTCTAGGGTCACCTTGGACCAATTCTATTTACTATATATATGCTTCCGATTGGCAAAATGATCAGACAGCATGGGATTAATTTCCACTGTTATGCTGATGACACTCAGCTATATTTATCCATAAATCCTGATAAATCCAATCAGTTACTTCGACTGCAGCCATGTCTTGATGACATCAAAAGCTGGATGACTTTAAATTTCCTGCATTTAAATTCTGACAAGACAGAAGTTGTAATCTTTGGGCCAGAGTCTTCAAAAAATAAAGTTCTTAATCAATCACTTATTTCTGGATGGCATTAACTTGGCCTCTGGTAATAAAGTTAAAAATCTTGGTGTTGTGTTCGACCAAGACATGTCATTTAAATCCCATATTAAACAGGTTTCCAGAGTTTCCTTTTTTCACCTCCGGAATATCGCCAAAATTAGAAACATTCTGTCCAGAGGTGATGCTGAAAATCTAGTCCATGCATTTGTTACTTCAAGGCTGGACTACTGTAATTCTTTACTATCAGGAAGTCCACAAAATGCAGTTCGAAGTCTTCAGCTGATCCAAAATGCTGCAGCAAGAGTTCTGATGAAAATCAACAAGAGGGATCATATTTCTCCAATTTTAGCTTCCCTTCATTGGCTTCCTGTTAAATCAAGAATAGAATTTAAAATTCTCATTCTAACGTATAAAGCCCTTAATAATCAAGCTCCATCGTATATCAGAGCTCTGATTACCCCGTATGTTCCTAACAGAGCACTTCGCTCTCAGACTGCAGGTCTGCTGGTGGTTCCTAGAGTCTCTAAAAGTAGAATGGGAGGCAGATCCTTTAGCTATCAGGCTCCTCTCCTGTGGAACCAACTCCCAGTTTTGGTCCGTGAGGCAGACACCCTATCTATTTTTAAGACTAATCTTAAAACTTTCCTTTTTGACAAAGCTTATAGTTAGAGTGGCTCATACCCTGAGCTATCTCTATAGTTGTGCTGTGATAGGCCTAGGCTGCTGGAGGACATCAGGGTCTAATTTTCTCACTCTACTGATTTCTACTGTTCTTCAGTCTACTGTTCTCCAGTTTTGCATTGTATTACATTGAAATGACATTTCAGCTTTTAACTTTTTGCTCTCTCTCTTTTTCTTCATAGTAGGTACACCTGGTCTGGCGTTCTGTTAACTGTGACATCATCCAGAGAAGACGGCTCACCCGCTACTACCATCTAATGTAGAACAGATTACTAGATCAATGTGTGCTTCTGTGCTTTTTTGTCTCTCTTGTTGTGTCTCTGCTCTGTCTTCTGTAACCCCAGTCGGTCGAGGCAGATGACCGTTCATACTGAGCCCGGTTCTGCCGGAGGTTTTCCTTCCCGTTAATGGGGAGTTTTTCTTCCCACTGTCGCTTCATGCTTGCTCAGTATGAGGGATTGCAGCAAAGCCATGTACAATGCAGACGACTCTCCCGGTGGCTCTACGCTTCCCCAGGAGTGAATGCTGCTTGTCGGGACTTTGATGCAATCAACTGGTTTCCTTATATAGGACATTTTTGACCAATCTGTATAATCTGACCCAATCTGTATAATATGATTGAACTTGATTTTGTAAAGTGCCTTGAGATGATATGTTTCATGATTTGGCGCTATATAAATAAAATTGAATTGAAATTGAATTGAAAAACTACAATTGACAATCCATTTCAAACGCATACAAACAACCTAACTATCATTTTATGCAGGAATAAATTGCAGATATTTTTATATGTGCATGCATTTTGGTTGTATTAATATTGATGCCAATTCAAATCAAATGTCCTTGTAATAGTAATGTGCAGATAAACAGAGCAGCATTTTATGTCACCAAATAAAGACATTGAGAGTTTGCATCCCAATCCCTGCAGTGGTTCCCCTAGCAATGGCTATTTTGTGTATGAACATCTAGATTAAAGTTGTTCTGAATTATGTGTGGCGTATTATTTTTATTTTGTCTTATCCTGATAAATTGTTTCAGTTTGTTTTAGCATTTAGCATACATGTGTAGCTGCCGAGGTGTTTTGTGTTAACTATAGTTCACTTACAGCTCCTAGATTACCTAAAGCATCTGCTTTAATCAAACTTGCAATTTAACTGAAACTATAGTTGCCTGGCCAGTATAACATATCCAAGTTAGCATTGTCATGATTTGTCTTAGGATGAACCCGGACACAGCACGCACACACAGAGCTGGTTCTTAAAGTCAGTTTATTGAACAGGATGGATGATTGATGACGAGAGGAACCAGAGTCTTTTTACTGACATAGATGTAGGGTGCAGAAGCTGGCCGACAGGAGGAGTGCGGAGAGACTGACCAGGAAGGAACACCGGAGCCGAAGACTTGAGACCAGGGCAGAGCACTTGAGACCAGGAACGAAACACAGGAGCCGAGGACTTGAGACCAGGACGGAACACAGGAGCCGAGAACTTGAGACCAGGACGGAACACAGGAGCCGAGAACTTGAGACCAGGACGGAACACCAGAGCCGAGGACTTGAGACCAGGACGGGACACAGGAGTTGAGAACAGGAGTTGAGAACTTGTGAGCAGGACGGAACAGTGTCTTGGGTTGAGGCTGGCTGGAATAAAGCTGAAGGAAAGTCTCCTGGCTGACTAAACAAAAAACAAAGCTGAAGTGAAGTCTTCTGGCTGACAGAAACAAAAAACTGAGCTGACACAGGGTTCTGGCAGAAACTTAAGCAGGAGAGGAACACTACGGACCGGCAACGAGAACAGAATGAGGTGAGAATAAATAGAGGTGAACACAGGTGGCAACAGATCAGAGATAATTGCAGCCTGACAGGTGGAACCGATGAGGCTGCGCAGGGAAGAGAGAGAGGGGAAGGGAGGCTCAGCATGCAGCCTACAAGCTGCATCCTGACAAGCATAAATTTAGCTTCATATACAATTCTGTCATACATTGGGTTTGGTTATGGTTTATGTTTGTTATTTGATTAATTACTTCACTCTTCTGCCTTAAGTTCAGTTTCTGTCTTAGGTTTTGTCTTAGTTTTTGAACAGGTTGGGTTTTATTGTGGTTTGATTTTGTTTTATGTTATTAGTTTATCCGGCCTGCTCCGACCATTTCTGTCACCAGTCTTAATTCAGTTCACCTGCCAGCATTCTTCCACCCTGCCACTCCCCTTCTCTAATCACCATCGTATCAGCTTCAGTTTACTCCCAAGAACCTCCCTGTTCCTGATTAGCTCCACCCATGCCAGTAATTAGCTTCACTCCATTCACCTGATCACTCCCTTACTTATACCTGCCTCTGTCCCCTGCAATCTACCACATCATTGTTTTTTCTGTGCCCAGTGGTGAGTCTAGTTCAGCTTTCTATGCTCTCTGTTTGCATGTTCTTCTGACCCTGTTTTGCCTTTGGATATTTGAGTTAGCCTGCCCCCTGTTTTTGCATGTAGTTTTGTCTGTGACTGCTTTTTTATTATTTTTAGTTATTGGATGCATTCTTCCCATTTTTGGCTTGATGCCCGTTTTGGTTTTTGCATTTTGTTAATAAATTATCTTTTACCTAACCTCTGCTTGTCTGGTTGAATACTGGGTCCCTCTGTCTCTGGTTCGTGACAAATTCTATCAACAAGTGGCTATGGTCGCTACGTGCTAAGAAGCTAACGTAACATAGCCAGCCTGGATACTAAATGCTATGAAAGTTAGCCAACATTAGTTAGTTTATCATTGGGACATTATAGCCGTTGATTTATTGTTACATTATAAACAACCACCACCAATCTTTCTGTTAACTTACCACAATGTCTTTGAGGTGAACTGCGACGTGTCTCTTCAGGTTTGTTGTGTTTTTTCCAGTTACCATGTGGCCACATTCCTTCCCTTCGACTAAAATCAAGCATTTTTTTGTTCTCCACTTCAATGAAGCGAAAATGTGTCCATATATCACGTCTCCTCTTTCTCCCGAGCCTCGTGCAAACATGTTTTACTTTTAACCTGTCGCCGCCTCGCCGTGAATCCAGCTCCTGTCTGCTCCATGTGTTGTGTAGGCTACTCTGTGTCCACCCGCTCCAGATTTGAAAGTGGGTGTGTGGCGGAAGAGCTGACGAGGAGGAGGAGACAGGATTTGACAAAACCTTATCATATAATAGTATGTAATAGCCCCGCCTCCCTCGGGACGTGTTCAAAGTTCTCCTGGAGGTGGGAGTTAAAGCTCTGTCTCACAGGGGACTCTGCCAGAGGTTCCCAGCAAACCCTCACAATACGTTTGGGCCAGCCAGGTCTGACCGGCTTCCTACACCACCATCGGAGCCAACTCACCACCAGGTAGTGGTCGGTGGAGAGCTCCGCTCCTCTCTTCACTCGAGTGTCCAAGACATGCAGCTGCAGATCAGATGAAACGACAACAAAGTTGATCATTGAACTGCGGCCTAGGGTGTCCTGGTGCCAAGAGCAAATGTGGACACCCTTATGCTTGAACATGAGGCCCGTTTACACTACACTTTTTTAACCGAGCCGAGCCGAGACCAGTCTGAGCTTGGATCAGTTACCCAAGCCAAGACGACCGTTTACACAACACACTATCCCGGTTCCTTGGTTGCTCCTCGCCTCCTAGTGGCGATCTGCGGTACTACCACTCTCTGGGATTGAAGGCGGAAGCAGCAAAACAAAACGGCGGCGCCCGTAACATTCAGGATGTTATGCTTGATACTGTGATATTTCGGTGTTTGCGGGGGGTCAGGGGAAGAAGGCAACCATTGGTGAATTTATTCGAGAGAGTCGGCTTTTGGGAAGTGGATGAGACAAATGAACGTCTAATAAGGATTTACAGACGCAGAAAACAATGACAGACACTGAGGTTCATCACACTGCTAAGCAGAACCATCACTGGAAACCGTGTGGCACGGTAAGGAAGCAAGTATTATTATGAATGTCTGAAATTTGTCTGAATGGAGTGTGAATCGGGACGTGTAGCCAGACACGCCGGAAAAAACACAGACAGTCAGCTGACTGTAAGGGGATGACGCAGTCTGCTCATGCGCTCTTTATCAGAAAACCGAGTCAGAAAAAAAAAAGACAGGCCGAGACCTACTCAGGAACTGGTCTGCAGTTAGCGCGGTCCGGTTATGTTTAGCGTGGTCCAGTTCAGTCTGCTGACCATTTACACAAAAGAGTTATCTCAGTTACCGAGCTCGTACTGGTCTCGGCTCGGTTAAAAAAGTGTAGTGTAAACAGGCCTATGGTGTTCGTAATAGACAATCCATGACGAGCACAGAAGTCTAACAACAGAACACCACTCGAGTTCAGATCAGGTGGGCCATTCCTCCCAACCATTCCTCCCAACCCTCCAGGTCCCACTGTCATTGCCCACGTGAGCGTTGAAGTCCCCCAGCGAAACGAGGGAGTCCCCAGGAGGGGCACTCTCCAGTACCCCCTCCAAGGACTCCAAAAAGGATGGGTAATCCGAACTGCTGTTTGGCACAAAAGCGCAAACAACAGTCAGAACCTGTCCCCCCCACATGAATGCGGATGGAGGCCACCCTCTCGTTCACCAGGGAGAACCCCAACGTACAGGCACCGAGATGGGGGGCAACAAGTATGCCCACCCCAGCTCGGCACCTCTCACCGGGGGCAACTCCAGAGTGGAAGAATGTCCAGCCCCTCTCAAGGAAACTGGTTCCAGAGCCAGAGCAATGCGTGGAGGTGAGCCCGACTATCTCTAGTCGGAACCTCTCAACCTCGCGCAGTAGCTCAGGCTCCTTCCCCACCAGAGAGGTGACATTCCACGTCCCAAGAGGATCAGAACGCCAGGGCCCCCGCCCTCTACTGCCACCTGTTGTACAATGCACCCGACCCTTTTGGCCCCTCCCATAGGTGGTGAGCCCATCGGAAGCTGGACCCATGTCACCTCTTTGGGCTGAGCCTGGCCGGGCTCCATGGGCAAAAGCCCGGCCACCAGCCGCTCGCCAACGTGCCCCACCTCCAGGCCTGGCTCCAAAGTGGGGCCCCGGTGACCCGCGTCCGGGCGAGGGAACACGAAATCCATTTATGTTGCTCGTCATAAAGGGCTTTTCTGAGAGGATGTCTGTAGGTATTCCATGAAGTCTGAAAACATGACGGATGAGTAGTTGTGCAGTCTGTAGGGCGTTGGGTAACTTGCGGAGAGGTATCAGATGACAGGCCTTAGAAAATCTATCCACCACCGTGAGGATGGTGGACATGCCCTGGGATGGCGGGAGACCCGTGACAAAGTCTAGAACGATATGTGACCAAGGACGTTTAGGAACTGGGAGGGGGTTTAGTAAACCAGAGGGTGGTTTATAGGAAGGCTTATTCTGTGCACAAATGGGACAGGCTAAAACATATTTGCGCACATCCTTAGTCCAAGATGGCGACCAAAAGCGACGAGAAACCAGAGACTGAGTTCTAAAAATGCCTGGATGGGCGGAAAACTTGGGGTCATGACTCCAGCGGAGAACATCAGGTCGAACAGATCTGGGGATATAAATAAGACCCGCGGGGCCTGTGCCAGGGTCAGGATCGAGGCTCTGAGCTTCGTTAATCCGGTCCTCTAGCTCCCAACGTAAGGCTCCCACGGTGCAAGTGGGGGGTAGTATGGGTGCTGGTTCCTTTTCCTCTTCCTGGAGTGCAAACTGTCGAGACAATGCACCAGGCTTGATGTTTCTGATGCCAGGATGGTAGGTTATGGTTAATATGAACCTGGAGAAGAATTGTTAAATGGGGAAAGGAGAATTGTTAAGAGAGATCGAACTAGAGATAAATCTCCAGAAGCCTAGCCGCTTACCATTTAGTTGGGCAAACCTAACCGGGGAAGTAGTGACGAGGGAACTCTGAGACCGAATGCTCACGGTGGATAGCTGGTGGTTAGCGGCTGGAGGGCGGACTGATGGTAAGTCGGCGAGGGATCTGGAGCGAGCCATGGCAGGCAGGAGTGACAGGTGGAGCAACCAGAGTGCGAAGAAACCTGCAGAATCCCGGGAAGGGAACCTCAGGCCCGGCTTGGTATCACCAAGTAAGTAAGAGGGGGAACGCCAGAGCAAGATCTGAGCTTCAGGGATTCTTAGGAGCTGGTTTGTCGAGCGAGACGTCAAGGCGGGTGAGTAGTCCAAACAAAAACTAAGAAAAAGCAGGAGATCCAAAAAATTGTCAGATTTTAGAGATACGAAAAAACTCACAAGTTCAGGTTTCCAAGATCTGGTCAGAGGCCACGTTGTACCACGACTGGGTAAGGCTCTGGCGTCTTCCATCTGTCTGAGTCATCCTTAAGACGCGAGTGAACACTGCTCCAAACGAGCCGCAGGAGTGGGCCACGCCCCCCAGCCAACTAGAACCACCTGTGAAGCAGAGTTAGAACACCGACCAAACAGAGAACCCTAACAAGGTCGTGGTCAGTAAGAGAGTGAACAGCTGCACTATGAAGCCGCTTTTTGTTGTCCCTCCAAACTGAATTGATCTTTATATCAGGATTAAGGATTCCCTATTTCACCGTATTATTTCAACGCAAAAGCAATAGTGCGGTATGGAGGGTTTTTTTTTTCCATAGGATCGGTATTCAGCAAAGCTAACAGAGAGTCTTGCGGTTTAGCTGCTGAGCATAAACAATGAATGTATATAAACAATTAAATAATTGGATGTGTATAAGATAAATTAAATAACTGAATGTAAATAAACTGAATTATATAACTGTGTGTGTATTAAAGGAATTAAATAATTAGACATAAATTAAATTATTTTAATAATAATTATTAATTTCATAATAATAATGATAATAATATAATATGGGTAAGGGAGGGGGTGTGTGTGTGTGTGTGTGTGTGTGTGTGTGTGTGTGTGTGTGTGTGTGTGTGTGTGTGTGTGTGTGTGTGTGTGTTTGGGGAGGGGGACCGGAAATCAAGGGGGAGACCGGACATCAAGAGGGGACCGGAAATCAAGGGAGACCAGAAATGATTAGGGTCATTAATCATCCATTGATTAAAATTTGTCATAAGGTGGGTACTATCGTCTCTTGGATGAAACATTTAACAAATCAGTTGAAGTGAGTGATTACTTTGGGGATGCAGATACATTCATCAAATCTGTCAGCATTTTAAAGAGACTGGTTAGCCATGACCTCTTGGATGAAAAGAGGCGTTACCGTCTCAACAAACATCTTGCAGTCCTGAGAAAAGCTCAGAGAGGAAAAACTGGTAAAAATGCCAGGAAATAGAACAAACATGCATCATCTCATGGTGGCCTCTTCTTTCTACTGTTCTCTGCTAGTTTCAGCCTATATGTTTCTTCTTTTCTAATTTTTTTTATGCAGAGCCTGAAAATAGGATCTATAAACATTAATGGAGGGAGGGACAAACATAAGAAAGCTTTAATATCTGAGGTGGCATCTCAAAAAAACATTGATGTGTTATTTCTACAGGAAACACACACTATTCAAAATATTGATGACTGGGGCCATCAATAATTATTTTGACAGGGGATCATAATTTCTCTGGTGCATCCCCAAAAATCTCCTTATGGGCATTTTAACATCAGACTGATTTATTACAAGACTTTCTGTCAGTCTTTTTCTGATTTCTGGGGTCAATGAAGATGCATAAAATCAGGTTTTGAAAACATAGGTCAATTGTGGGAGGTGGGGAAAACACAAATTAGAATATTTTGTCAGCAATACACCTCACACACAGAAGCAATAGAAAGGGAGCATTTTGAATTATTGGAGAAGGAAATTAATTTATTGGAAGAGGGCATAATTAATGGGTTAGATAAAAATAATGATAATAATGCAACTTGGGAGAAGAAGAGAGCATCTGTGAGTAGATTTTTATATGGAAAAGCTAAAGGTGCTCTAATTAAAACAAGAATTCTGTCTATTAAAGATACAGATGCACCATCTTGGTTCTTTTTTAAGTTGGAACGAAAGGTCAGGCAACACAACCAGATGATACACCTCAAGAACTCCAATGGAACTGTGACCACTGACCCATCAGAGATGAGGAAAGTGGTCAAAGACTTTTACAGAAGCCTGTTCAGTGCTGATGATTGTGACTCTGACCATGTGGAGGAGATACTGGAAGGACTCCCTCGGTTGGTGGAAGCATCTTCAGCCCTCCTGGAGCCCATCGTTCATTCCAACGAACTGTCTGCAGCGGTGAAACAACTTAGCTGTGGTCGGTCTCTGGGTATCGATGGACTTCCTGCGGAGTTCTATAAGACATTCTGGAATTTACTCGGAAAAGGTTTAATGGAAGTTTTTCAGAGATATTTGGACATACTGTGTCCATGACAGGACAATAATGGATAATTTGTTTTTACTTAGAGACATTATTGACTGATCATAATTCCAGGAACTTGATGTAGGTTTGCTTTCTCAAGAAAAGGCCTTTGATCTAGTCGATCATAATTATAACATTTTATTTTATACAATGGAGGTGGAGCAGCTGTAAAATGAATTACACACTAGTGCTGGTCGGACTTAAGATGTGTAATAGTGACATAATTTTATATTCAACCTTTAATTGGCTGAAACAGTAATCAACAAGTTGTCCCATTTAATAATTAGTATTATGTATTTTATCTGCTGTTGCAACCACAGCACCAAATACACAATGCTTTTTCTAGTTTAGAGATGAAATTTTTTTTTTCTCCAAGACGAAAACGATTATTTGGTTTGGGTGATTTGATGAATGGACCGCATAAAAAAAAACTAAACTTTGATCAGAGTTTTTACATTTAATAGACCATACATTTAATTACAGAAATTGTATAATTTGATTCACTCATCCATCCAAAATATCAACATCATCTTATGTAGAAGTCCAAAACATTTTTGCAATCCTAAACAGTCAATAGGGTTTTATACAAAATGTGACTCAGCTGTGTATATGGGATGTTTTTAAAGCTCTTACAAAATACATTTTCATATAGTTGTTTTCACAGTTGAAGAAGCAAGCAATAAGAAATGGTTTATAATCTGAGCCCACTGGGGAGTGTGGCCTAGTGGTTAGAACATTGTACTTGTGTCCTGAAGGTTCTGGGTTCAACTGCCACTCTCGGCCTCTGAGCAAGACACTTATGCCCAGAATGCTCCCTGGGTGCTGCACAGTGGCAGACTACTCCTCCCCAAGGGGATGGGTTAAATGCAGGGAACAAAATTAATTTGATGCCTCTATGCTGCAATGACCAAAAAGATGATTGTTATTAGATTTGTGTGAATGGAGGATGTCTTTATGTAACCCTAATTGAAATTTGGTGACACACTGGCTCAGAATTCATATATAACACACAGATACAAATCAAAGACATCCATGTAGAAAAAGGAAAAATTAGCATTCATGGAGAAGATACAAAAACATAAAATGAAAAAAGCTAAATTTAAAGTTAAGCTGAGAATCAAAAGTGGAGTACACTTTGAGTGACACTAGAGGACAGTACAGATGCAGAAACTGCACTATTCCACCATTCACATATTAAATTACAGCTCAGACAAAGAAACCCTGATAGGTAAAATAAGTAGAATGAGAAGGCTGCTTAAAGAAATTGTTTCCATATTAAAAATGTCCCATTAACTCTATTGACAACATTATGGAAATATAATTTGATTAAGTTTAATTTCTTGTTAGTACAATATTTAATATTTTGTATATGTATATAAATGTGTCATCATAGACTGTCTGTAACTCCACTAATTTGATAATAAAAATAAAATATTCCTGAGACTATAGTTAACCAGTATACAAAAAGAACCGCACAGGTCATTTATGGATATCAAGCAGTTTAAATCCATTAGTTCAACTCAAAACCACACATTTTGAAAGGTGTCACCAAAAAAATTGTCCTGTTTTTGGCCATTAAAGGTGTTGCACATTCCTCAAACAACAACTAAGCTAAAAAATCTTAAGTGATCAGGAGATCTGGTCTTTGGTTACTCTGCTCTGCTCCGACCAGTGACAGTGAAAGTCTTATTCTGAAGCAAAATGTTTATACAAGGAAATGTTGATCATTGGAATATAGACTATAATTTCAGGTTTTAAAACAAATGTGTGATATAAACCTAATAAATTGCATTAGATTGAAATCAACAAGTCTTTTTATCCATATGAAACATGTCAGTGAGGATTTATCTGCCAGCTAAAGCACATGGGCAAGAATCCTTTTTCAGATATTACAACAGTAATTTTGATTACTCTCTAATTTGAAAGTCTATATGGTGTTTGATATTATATACATGAACAAGGAATTTTAGACAGCAGTAGAAGCACAGCAAAAATATTTTAAACATTTCTAAACTACATGCTGGAAGGTTACAGCTGATTGCAAGTTTCAACTTGCAGTTTCAGATCCTCATTCTCTAAAAAAACAGGTTACCTTAAAATATTGGTATAAAATGAAATGAATAACTGTTACCTAGAAAATGTTATGCTTTTCTTTCAACAAATTCAAAAGATATCCTACCTAAAGTACGGTACTAAAGTAAAAGAAAAAACTTAATGCATCATCTGCAAGATTTATTTATGAAGAATAAAATCAAAATAAAATAGACAAAAAATTAAAAAATCATGTCTAAAGTATCTTTGGACCTTATATTTAATTTATTTTCATGACTGAAAACAACAAACATGACAAACAGCCACAGAGTTAAACAGAAGACATTTATTGTCTTTTAGTTCACTGTGACCTAAACTAACCTCAATTTCATTGAGGATGTCTTCATACTTGGTGATGCAGCCACAAGTTCAGTTCTGAACCAGACACACACACACACACACACACACACACACACACACACACACACACACACACACACACACACACACACACACACACACAAACAAATGCATGGCATAAATCAACAGTAGCATGTAGAAGTTTAGTTTCTTTCAGGCATTCTGTATCATTGTTGCAGGCAATTCTTCTCTTGAAGTTGCAAAACAGTCTTTAAAGCCCACTAATGCTTCCATTCAAACCACACCTGGTCAAGTTTGAAAACACGATAAGGGAGATTTTAATTAGATTCAATTAGAGATGGTGGCCATGTGGAGACCAGGATGCAACTACTGCTTTTCAAGTTGAAGAAAAAAAGATGCGCTAATTAGGCCAGAGGCTACTTTTATTCATGTGACCCGTGGGGACCCTGAACAAGCTGTATAATGTCACCACTTTGACAATTAAAACTTGGATTCATTTGAATGACATAAACAACATTGCATTGGGTGCACTGGAATGAGTTGTCTGTGAACCCTGAAAAGCTTTAGTGAAAGGACAAACAGCAACAGGTGGTCTGCGGAGCGGAGAGTTTGGTGGAGAGAAACATTAAGCAGAATTTCACTGCACATATGTTACAGCACATGCATGTATTTTCAACAAACTAAAAATGATCCAATGAACAGATGTCAGGTGACAGAATTTTTCAGTTTTTATTTTCTATTTAGTTTACCCCAAATAATTGGGTTTATCTCAAAATACACCAGAATTTAAGCACATATTGTGTCTTTGTAAGAGGCTTTTGGAAAAAATGTCCAATCTCCAAACTAAAATATCTGAAAAGAGGATAACAGCAACACTGAATTGTTCCCTATTTAGCCAGGACACCCAACAAAGCCTCTCTAAGGATCCCTGAAACCCCTCAAGGTCTCCTAGTGGATCCTTACAATGGGCAGCAGCACTTTAACAAAAAGATGTTCATAGTTCTTCCTGTGACAAATTAGTTCTAGACACTTTTCATACAGCCCAATTTATATGCTATTTGAATCACTTAGACCAAACTGGTCATCACATGTGAATCATTTTCCTTGCAGCTGCTCCATTTTTTAAAAAGCATATAGGCTCCCAAGAGTTTTTACCCTACCTTCAAATGGAGAAAAAAGGGGAAAAAGAGAAAGGAATGACATCTCTATTATAACCTCAGATGTGGTGGGACAAAGTACAGGACTAAACTAGGCTTAAAAAACTACATTGTCTTTAAGATTGCAGCTTCTAAAATGTTGTCTTTCCTGACAAGGCTGAATGGTTTTTACTTTTTGTTAATGAGCTGCTTCAGGTTGTTGCTCCTTGTAGGTTTAAATGTATCCAAAGTACTGTAAATATGTACGTTTTTCAAAACATGAGTTTGTGACTTTCTGAAGGTAAATCTGTGTCATACTGATTGAAAAGATCCAGATAGAAAAGCTTAGACAGATTACAACTACAGTTCATGCAGGAAATAGTGGAGAATAAAATTACTCTTCCACATCCTACATGGATGTAAGTCCTTTTAAATATATGCTATGAACCACATACTGAAAAGACAGTTTAATGTTCAGTATTTTGGGGTTTCATTTGGCATGTATTATAAAACAATCAGTGTAGTGTTGGAGGATTGCATTCATTCAGGCATTCTAAATATTCAGTATGAAGGCTAAATAGTTTTAGATGAGCTTGAATACGGAAGTGATAGGCTTGAACAACAACTTTGTGGAAAACATCTGCACTTTTGTTTTTCCCCAATGTAGCAGATCCTGTCCTTTGTTTCTTCTTTTAGAGACACAATGATTCCCATTTGGTCACCAGTTCTCTCACGCATGCTTGATTTCTTGTGCTGGAACAGTGGGCCACCCTTGAGCGTGGGGCTCACAGGCCCACTGAACAGCCAGGAGCCTCTACCAGAATAATGTCTTCAATCAAACTAGAAGTTAAAACAGTCAAGAACTGTGTTAAAAAAAAAAAAAAAACTGTTTGTTTGTGAATTTCCCTTTTCATCTGTTTATGAGCTGATCATTTTATTTTTTGTTTTATTTTTCTATGTGGATGTAGTAAAAAGTAGGCAGTATTATTATTATTATTATTATTATTAGTAGTAGTAGTAGTAGTAGTAGTAGTAGTATTAGTAGTAGTATAGTTATTGTTGTTTCTTGTTTTACACAGTGAACAAGCCCCTTTATAAAAAGGTTAAGTGAAGACTATAACTGCATTCCCTGAAGCGCTCCTTCCATTTTAAATATGCACCAATAAAAAAGATCCCATGGGTAATTTGGTTCTTTAGTTTGGATCAGTGGTGTTTTGGGGCTAATAAGCAGCGTCATACAACACAGGCTGATGACAGAAGGTTGTATAATCTCACACACTGTTGAAAGAAGAAATAGTTTGGACACAAACTGCTCCTGAAAGTCATCAAAATATCAGAAGGCAATGTTGGAGCTTAAAATTAGTCTAAAAGCATTTCACAATTTGGGGTTTTCTCGTTCTGAAAACGTTTTATTCAACTATTTTCTTCTGTTTCCAGAAAATGAAATATTGGAATTACGCTGATAGTAGGCTATAAAAGTTACACATCCTTTGACAGACAGCTGAAGTTAATAATAGCCAGGTAATGTTATTCCATGTAATGAATAAATAGGCAACGTGTAGACTATGGTTTGTTTTCCCAGAACTGAAGAACAAATCTATGATGAACTGTTCCATTGCAGGAGATGTTGATCGTGTGTTTCACGGTGAGCCGCCCCACGCTGCCGCGCATAGTCGAGCAGTAGCAGACAGCAGCTCAGACGCAGACTCGCTGCAGAGGAGGGGGTGAACGCCTCAGAGGGACGTTTACTGAAAAATAATTAAGTGTGACAAGTGAACAGCTATTGGAAATAAAAATAATAAAAGTAAAACATCATAGGCATACACGGGTACTCTTCTCATACATAAATCATGAAATTGAAATAATTATTTCTAAAATACAAGACTTTAAGTAGGTCTGAACTGAACAACAAATATACGTTTTACTTTAAATCAAACCGCAGAAGAGAGATTAACACATGCTGTAACGATTTAGCCTAATTAATCCTGACAGAATTTCAAATTTAAGCTGTGGGATAATCGGGACAGTCAGAATACTTTCCTCTTGCAGAACAGAATTTATAAGTAAAATATTGAGAATAGGCATTCAATATAATAATAATAATAATAATAATAATAATAATAATAATAATAATAATAATAATAATAATAATAATGTGTCAATACTAATACTAATACTAAAAATATGTTGTTTTTATATAATTTGATTGTAAAGCTTTGATTTTGCAAAAAGCGAATAAAATAAACAACAAATTTCCAGAACATTCTTTTGCTAGTGTAAACACCTTCTTTTATTTTCTCTGCAGAATGTTCATAACGGGAGGAATGCTGGCCGCCCTCACGGCCTTGTTGCTGTCAGGGATTAAGTTAGATGTGTGTCAGCAGCTCACAGACTGTTAATGGCTCGACACCGGCCGTGATGAAAAGCCGCGGGGTTAAGGTTTCCCAAACCACGCTGTCGCAGATTTTTAGGCCTATTCCAAAACAGAAAACAAAAAAATCATAAAATTAATTTTAGTGATTGGACAGATATTTTATAATAAAACTCCTTCAAATGGACGAAGAGCGGCCGTGTAACAACATAGAACAGTCAGTGCATTCAGTCAGTCAGTAAAGTTAATAGGAACTTCACATAAAGACGCTGTATACAAAAACCTTACTGATGTGTTAAGATGTTAAACCCGACTGTTCTATTCGTTATTTAATAAAGACTGTTGGGCTGGACGAGCCATCATCGAGCAAACCATATTCAGTCTAACTCGTTCACTATGATCATCCGTGATAAAGTTTTTCACTGTAAAACTCGCTATTAAACTTCAACACAAATCAACAGGGTTTGCTGTAAATTATAACTGATTCCGCCGACTCGAAAAAATGCAAACGTCGTTGCACTCGACGCTCCCTTCAGGGTCTGTGGTGACCTGTGCTTTGTGTTTCCATGGTAACACATAACATTAAAACTGTTTGGTCGGATTTATGGAAAAATGTCTGCACCAACGTTAAGCGGCCTTCACTCAGAGGAGCTGGATGTGCACAAAATGAAGAGCGCAGCGGCTGAGTTTTACCGGATGAACGGAGTTCCGGGAATAATAGAGAGAGCTCTGAATGAGCTCTTCCTCGAGCAGCCTGCAGACGTTAATGGATATCTGGTAGGAGGCTGTTTTCATCCCGCCGAAGGATCACTGTCGGAACACATTCGTCCGGTTAAACAATTAAATTATAATACCATTAAATTGACGACAACGCCAAAAAGCCTTGTGTTTTTAGAACTATAAATATGTTGAATTATTAAGTAGGCTATTTCGTTTGTTAACAATGTCATTCCAGTGGTAGCTTAGTTTGGCAAAATTGCGTCACATATAATCACATTTGAACAGTTTTTTTCCCACTGGTTTCGACAGGTGTCATTAATAAAACCTAATATTATTTCATTCATATTTCATGGCCCAGTAAATCTTCTCTTGCTGTGCTTTTATACAGTGCTTTATACCGTGATTTCAATTACCTATTATTGTTCAGTAGGCCATGATGTTCGATTCTTGTAAAATTATACATCTATTGTTATTTTTGTTTTCATTATTTCAGATAGATTTTTAATATTTCTGAACTACACAGTCATGAAGTTCAGTTAACAGCTAAAGAATGTTTTTAATACCGGCCAGACGTCGGATCGGAGCGAATCGAAAATAATTGATTATAAATCTTGAAAATTGGAAATCTAATTAATTCTTGAAATCTGAATTGATACCCAGCCCTATATATATATATATATATATATATATATATATATATATATATATATATATATATATATACACACACACACACACACACACATACACACACACACACACACACACACACACATATACATATATATATATATATATATATATATATATATATATATATATATATATATATATATATATACATATTAGGGCTCCGATCCGACGTCTGGCAGGTATTAAAAACATTCTTTAGCTGGTTACTGAACTTCATGACTGTGTAGTTATAGAACATTTTGATACTAGTATCATATTAACATTCAACAGCAATTTAATAAAGTAATGATTGTTAATGACGACTGTAAGGACCAAACCCTCTCCCTGAGACAATTGCTTTCACAAACATGCTGTGGGGCAGAATAGTCCAAATAGATCCATGGTAGAAACCAGAGGACACCAGAAATATCTACAGCTGTTCTTTCTATTCAATTTAATTAATTTAATTTAATAATTAAAAATATTTTATAAACCCAAAAGGGACACTAAATTTGGAAACTGACCTGCTGCATTATTAAAAATATGACATTAAAAATTCACCTCCCTGACTGGAGTGTGAAGACTCCTGTGATGTATGCTGCATCCATGTTTTCAAGCCCTAGATGGAGCCTGGTGCTTTGTTTAGTTTGTTTTTTTTCTGCCAAGCTCTCAGAGCAGAATAACTAATAAACAGACTAACACGGTTGTTAAACTAAATTCGGCTCTCAGTGTGCTTTACTGATAAAAACACAATATTACAGCTCCCACATACTTGGGCATGCTTTGCGTATACTGTGAGCCGCACAGACTGTCTGCAGACCATTACCTTTATAGTCGAGCGTATCTGTTGTCTACATTTCTTGTGACAAATGTCTATATTTCCCTAACCTGACTCGCCAGATGGATGTCGTTCCGCCGTCCTCCGTACGGCTCCACACATCCATCTGGAATCGCTGCCATTGGGAGGGATTTCTTATCACATAAAACGGACGAGGCAATCAGGATCACCGGGTGGGATTTTCATAGATGTGACATATTCAGAGAAGCGATTGTTTGGATTCAAACAACAATGGCTGCTCTCAGCGAGGAAGCAAGCGGTAACATTGATGCTGTTATCATTAGTTTTGTTCAGTTGACTAAGTATTAATTCTTTGATAGAACAACAGAGAACAGCTTTGAAAGCTTTTGTTAGAGGAAACAATGTTTTCACCCTTCTCCCGACTGGGTTTGGCAAGAGCTTGATCTTCCTTAACGTCAGTATCATGGGCTGGTTTCGATGTGAGTGGTTCAATTCAATTCAATTTTATTTTATTTATTTAGCGCCAATTCATGATACATGTCATCTCAAGGCACTTTAGAAAATCAAGTTCAATCAAATCATACAGATTGGTCAAAAGGTTTCCTATCTAACAAAACCCAGTAGATTGCATCAAGTCTTGACAAGCAGCATTCCCTCCTCATGAAAGAGCGTTGAGCCACAGGGACAGTCGTTTGCATTGTCAATGGCTTTGCAGCAATCCTTCATACTGAACAAGCATGAAGCAACAGTGGAGAAGAAAACTCCTCTTTAACGGGAAGGAAAAACCTCCAGCCAAACAGGCTCAGTGTGAACGGTCATCTGCTTCGACCTACTGGGGGTTAGAGAAGACAGAGCAGAGACATAAAACACAAAGCAGCACACATTGGTCCAGGAATCGTTTCTATGTTACATGGTAATAGCGGATGATCTGTCTCCCCTGGTTGATGTCACAGCTAACAGATCACCAGACCAGGTGTACCTTCTATGAAGAAAAAAATGACAGAGAACAAAAGTTAAAAGCTGAAATAACAACAAACAATGCAAATTGGAGAACAGTAGGGGAGCTCAACAGAATGAGTTCTTCCACAGGAGAGGAGCCTGTAACATGAGCCACTCTAGTTATAAGCTTTGTCAAAAAGGAAAGTTTTAAGATTAGTCTTAAAAGTAGACAGGGTGTCTGCCTCACGGACCAAAACTGGGAGTTGGTTCCACAGGAGAGGAGCCCGATAGCTAAAGGATCTGCCTCCCATTCTAATTTTAGAGACTCTAGGAACCACCAGCAGACCTGCAGTCTGAGAGCGAAGTGCTCTGTTAGGAACATACGGGGTAATCAGAGCTCTGATATATGATGGAGCTTGATTATTAAGGGCTTTATACGTTAGAAGAAGAATTTAAAATTCTATTCTTGATTTAACAGGAAGCCAATGAAGGGAAGCTAAAATTGGAGAAATATGTTCCCTGTTGTTGATTTTCATCAGAACTCTTGCTGCAGCATTTTGGATCAGCTGAAGGTTTTGAACTGCATTTTGTGGACTTCCTGATAGTAAAGATTTACAATAGTTCAGCCTTGAAGTAACAAATGAATGGACTATTTTTTCGGCATCACCCCTGGACAGAGTGTTTCTAATTTTGGCGATATTCCTGAGGTGAAAAAAGGAAACTATGAAAACCTGTTTAATATGGGATTTAAATGACATGTCTTGGTCAAAATTAACACCAGGATTTTGTACTTTCTTACCAGAGGCCAAGTTAATGCCATCCAGATTAAGTGTTTGATTAAGAAATTTATTTTTTGAGGACTCTGATCCAAATATTATAACTTCTGTCTTGTCAGAATTTAAGTGCAGGAAATTTAAAGTAATCCAGCTTTTGATGTCATCAAGACATGACTGCAGTCGAAGTAATTGATTGGATTCATCAGGATTTATAGATAAATACAGCTGAGTGTCATCAGCATAACAGTGGAAATTAATCCCATGTTGTCTGATAATTTTGCCAATTGGAAGCATATATATAGTAAAGAGAATTGGTCCAAGGACTGAACCCTGTGGTACTCCACAAGTGACCCTAGAGTTTGAGGAAGATTTATTATTAACATGAACAAACTGGAATCTGTCCGACAGATAAGATTTAAACCAGCCTAATGCTTTCCCCTTAATCCCTAAAGTATGTTCAAGTCTTTGTAGGAGAATATTGTGATCAACTGTATCAAACGCAGCACTGAGATCTAACAGGACAAGTATAGACACAAGTCCATTATCTGAGGCCATGAGAATATCATTAGTGACCTTCACCAGAGCTGTTTCAGTGCTATGATGAGCTCTGAAGCCTGACTGAAACTCCTCAAGTAGGTCATTACTTTGTAAATGTTCACAAAGTTGATTAGCAACTACTTTCTCATAAATTTTAGATAAGAAAATAAGATTAGTTATAGGTCTGTAATTTACTAACTTATTTTGATCAAGAGATGGTTTCTTAAGTAAAGGTTTAATAACAGCTACTTTAAAAGCCTGTGGTACATATCCATTTACCAAGGATAGACTAATCATGTCTAAAATAGTGCCACTGATCAGATGGAATATCTCTTTAAACAACTATGTTGGGATTGGGTCTAACATACAGATAGAAGGTTTAGATGAAGCTAAAATTTTAGATAGCTCAGAAAGCTCTACTGCTTCTAAACAGTTCAGACCCTGTGCAGGTTCTAAAGATTCCTCCAACGCTGCCTCGCTTACTGAGGACGAGGTAATCATGTTTGGGAGGATGCCAGTTATTTTATTTTTAATGCAATCAATTTTATGTATGAAGAATCCCATAAAATCATTACTGCTAAGAACTACATTTGTAGCCACAGCTGGCCTGGAGCAGACTGACCAAAGAGAGGCTGCACAGTACCACATGCAAGTGCTTAATCTCATTGCACAAAATGTAAGTAATGTAATTGCTATAAAACTCTGAAAGATGTACGTCTCTTAGTTCTTCCTTTGCAGGAAACTTTTCTGACATAAAACATACTGTACAGCTCATTAAAAAAAGCCTAGATTTTTGTCTTTTGCTCAGACACATAAAAAATTAGGGGAAACATTGTGCGCAAGTAATGCCAGCTCACACATTTAAGTTCACAGTGGATTTTCTTTTTTAAATCGATCTCTAGATTTATGAATTGATCGGTACAAATTAATAGGAATCAATTCATGATTGAATGAAAAATATATGTACTGCTAAAAAAATTAAGGGAACACTACAATAACATATAGATCTAGATCTGAATGAATTAAATATTCTTATTAAATACTTTGTTCTTTACGCAACTGAATGTGCTAACAGCAAAATCACACAAAAATTATCAATGGAAATCAAATTTATTACCCCATAGAGGTCTGGATTTAAAGCCACACTAAACATTTAAGTGGAAAAACACACTACAAGCAGATCAAACCTTGATGTAATGTCCTTAAAACAATTCCGACTAAATTTCTAGGGGAAACACTGAGTTCACAAGTCTATTTTATAACTATTTTTAAGATGATTTTAGGCGAAAAAGTACACCTCCAAACTTCATCTGTGCAGTCAGTTCATCAGGATTATGAGACAATTTTAATTCTTCTTGGACTTGTCCGGAGCGGCAAAGACCCACTGACAGGTTAGCCTCACGAGACCAGGCCTGCTGCTCCAGCATTATTACTCGGTCAAACCGTCTGTGATTTCCCGCCGACCGGATCTGTTCATCACGACTGAAAAGTGACTATAAAGTGTTTACTCTGTTAGTGGGGGATATCTGCGCATAACAGATATCAAATATGAAAATCTTGGCTGAATGTTTTCTACGTTTGAGTTATAAACTCAAAACGCATTGTCCGTGTTTGTGTGTGTGTGTGTGTGTGTGTGTGTGTGTGTGTGTGTGTGTGTGTGTGTGTGTGTGTGTGTGTGAGAAAGCTTGTTTTCCGTGGCAGAGAAAGCGAAGGAGATCTGCTCAACACGTATAGCCTTTACCCTATATAAAAATAATTTTTCTATAATCCAAAGTCCGCAATACTGTACATAAAAAAACATCCTAGCTGAACTCGCTATGTCATAAAGCTGTTAAGATCAGTCCTGTCTACCCTTTACTTCTGTGCCCTCCTCAGGGAAAACCAAAGACTGGAGCTTTAAATCCTGGGGCTTTTAAGGGAAAAGCGCTATAGTTGTGCACTTTTCAATCAGGTAAATGTTTGATATGAGGTGACCTTGAGTGTCAAGAGAGGCTCCTATAAATAAAATGTATTATTATAATTAAATGTTTTCCTTCAGGCAGGTTACTTTAGGAAACTGTCTGCACCACCAAGGATCACCAGACTGAGAGGAAGAGAAGTTTTTTCTGCAAAAGGACAGCTTATCGTTGAGGCAGAGGTATTCTACATTGTCTGCAACAAAGAAAAGGTAAAAGTAATTCAAACATCATCAACCATGTGTAAATAGGTACAAAATATTTGGCAAAATATCAAATAATCACTTGATTACAGTATGTAAATATATCACAATTTTTTAATATCTCTCCTATCCATAATCCATTAAAGGACAGAGTATAAATGCTGTATAACTGAATTAAACTCAGAGGGGTTAGGGAAAGGTTTCCGCCTGAAACTACATACCTGATATAAATATAGCTCCACAGCTATAAAGTGAAACTGCAAACTTTTGGTATGTGGGTGAAGGTAATCGTTAAAGAATATTCTTCAAATAGAACCACTACTGTAAATGTCAGTGTCTGATTTATTGGTAAATAAACAGGGAACAAAACAAATTTTCTGCTCAAGCAGCTTGTTAGTCACAGGAATTGAGTTTTTGAGCCTCCTAGATATTCAATTTAATTCAGTTCAATTCAATTTTATTTATATAGCGCCAATTCATGAAACATGTCATCTCAAGGCACTTTACAAAGTCAAGTTCAATCATATTATACAGATTGGGTCAGATTATACAGATTGGTCAAAAATTTCCTATATAAGGAAACCAGTTGATTGCATCAAAGTCCCGACAAGCAGCATTCACTCCTGGGGAAGCGTAGAGCCACAGGGAGAATCGTCTGCATTGTATATGGCATTGCTGCAATCCCTCATACTGAGCAAGCATGAAGCGACAGTGGGAAGAAAAACTTCCCATTAACGGGAAGGAAAACCTCCGGCAGAACCGGGCTCAGTATAAACGGTCATCTGCCTCGACCGACTCGGGGTTACAGAAGACAGAGCAGAGACACAAGAGAGACAAAAAAGCACAGAAGCACACATTGATCCAGTCATCTGTTCTACATTAGATGGTAATAGTGGGTGAGCCGTCTTCTCTGGGTGATGTCACAGTTAACAGAACGCCAGACCAGGTGTACCTACTATGAAGATAAAAGAGAGAGAACAGAAAGTTAAAGCAGAAATGACAACACGTAATGCATAATTGAAGAACAGAAGAACTCTATAGAGTGAGAAAATTAGATCCTGATGTCCTCCAGTAGCCTAAGCCTATAGCAGTAAAACTATAAAAGGTAGCTCAGAGTAACATGAGCCACTCTAGTTATAAGCTTTGTCAAAAAGGAAAGTTTTAAGATTAGTCTTAAAAGTAGACAGGGTGTCTGCCTCACGGACCAAAACTGGGAGTTGGTTCCACAGGAGAGGAGCCTGATAGCTAAAGGATCTGCCTCCCATTCTACTTTTAGAGACTCTAGGAACCACCAGCAGACCTGCAGTCTGAGAGCGAAGTGCTCTGTTAGGAACATACGGGGTAATCAGAGCTCTGATATATGATGGAGCTTGATTATTAAGGGCTTTATACGTTAGAAGAAGAATTTTATGAGATGCTGTGCCAGGCTGCTGTCCATATTTTCTGTAGATGTGTTCCTCCAGTGAAGAATCGCTTTCCATGGATCAACCCCATCACGAGCAGCTCTGCGTAATAAGCTCTAAGCTAATAAGCTATTTTAACCGCCGGCTCGGCCTTTCCATTATATTTTGGATGCCTCGGCGATAAAGTCACATGTTCGATTCACAGGCAAAGCGTTTTAATTTAGACCCAAACAGCAGGCCATTATCAGAAATCACTCTGTCTGGCTGACCATGCCGTGCAAACTTGGACTTGCAGCATTTGATTACAGTGCCTGCTGATAGGTCGGGGAGCACCTCGATTTCGAGTAATGGTCCACAATGAGCAGATAGTCTTTTAGCCTGTGAGCAAACAGATCCACACTAACAATCTGCCACAGCCTTGTGTGCTATTCATGTGAGAGCATGGATTCCTTTTGCTGCTTATGTGCATATTCATTGCAGGTAGAGCAAACACTCACAAAGTCTTTAATTTCTGCCTGCATATTAGGCCAATATAGGGTCTCCCTGGCCTGGCGGTAGCAGGCTTCCCCACCAATGTGACTTGAATGGATACAGGCAAGCATTTATGGCCGCGTTGCTCTGGGAATGATGACTTTTTGTCCTCGGAACAGTACGCCATTTTTAGCACTGATCTCGTCGCGGAAAGGCCAATATTCCCGTATGTTGTGAGGTGTTCTGTCCTTTGTGTCTGGCCAGCTTGTGACAACCGTGGACTGAAGAGACTGCATACAATCATCCCTGTCAGTATGCCATTCTGGTCAAGCTGTTGGTGACAATCAAATACTCAGCCTAATTGATGAATTCCTCTTGCTTGTGCTGTAGTAAGCAGATGGCATGATTTTTAATTACAGTCTCACAACCAGAGTGCGCCGCAGTGGCTCTGCTCGGCATATCACTTATTAACATCTCAGATCCTGGCTTCTAGAACACTTTTAAGTTGTAGTTGTAGTTTTTCAGTGTCAAAAAAATGCTTTGAAGTCTCTTAAGTGCACTGAGAAGAAACTTGCTCAATATAGATATCAAGGGTTTGTGATCAGTCTCAGCTGTGACAGCATCACGTCCAAACACGTAGTGATGGAACCTCTGGCTGGCAACCACAATACAAGGGCACTCCTTCTCAATTTTTGCATATTCTTGATGCTCTTGATTCATAGGCAACGGGCTGGCTTTTCTGCATGAGACAGCACCCTAAGCCACTCTGGCTGGAATCACTCTGGACTGTGTCAGGTAGTAACATAGTACTGGCATGGATGAGGCCAGTAACTTCAGTTCTGACATAGCCATATCATGCTTGGGAAGCCAGTGCCATGGTGTGTCTTTGTCCAACAGACACTGCAATGGCTCACAAACACCAGAAAAGGTGTGGCATGAAGTTCAACAGGTAATTAGCAAAGCCTATTAGATGCTGCACTCCTTTTGCACCTGATGGATTTGGCATGTTGACAATGGCAATTGCTTTCTCTGAAACAGGCTTCAATCCACTAGCTGACAAGATGTGACCATGGAACCGAACCTCAACCACTTTTAACTGCAGCTTTTTAAAGCTAAGGCGCAGCTTCACTGTCCTGCAGCGCTCCATTAGCGCCCGCAAGTTGCTTTTATGATCCCTCTTGGCCTCATTTTCAGAGTCTCCAAAGCCAACCACCAAAATATTGTCAGTAATTCACTCGACCCCTTTTAGCCCAGCCAGAAGATCATGTTGTTTGTGTTGGTAGACCTCTGGGGCCACATAAACCCCAAAGGGCAACTTGAGCTAGCGTTTCCTTCCCCAGGGGGTCCAGAAGGTGGTCAGGAGACTGCTCTTGTCGTGGAGAAATGCATGCTTGGCATCGACCAATGTGAAAACCTTAGCTTTTGGCAGCTTGTATAACACATCCTCGAGCGTGCATAAACTTAATATACGGCCCAGGCAATCATAAGTGGAGCCTGACAGCAGGGGCTTTTGGTTTGTCTTGACCAATTCAAATGATAACCAGTGTTTTTGGCCATGAACCATACACACAGTACTAGAAATACCCATGGAGGACAGCATACCATCTGAGTACAGCTTTAACCTGATATTGCTAGGCTGTAGCATAATTTTGTCTGTGTAGCTCATTACATTAAAAGTGGCACCAGAATTAACCTGGCATTGTTGACATCTTGTTTATTTTCAAGGTAACATACCATCCATCCATCTATTTTCTAACATGTCTATCCCTTGTGGGGTCGCAAGGGGGGCTGGTGCCTATCTCCAGCTGTCAATGGGTGAAGCCTCTTCTCCATGTCTTCACTTGATTCACTGTACCACACAATCTTCAGGACTTCCCAAATGCAGGACAATGTTCTTTACCCCTGGAGTGCACAGCACCACAATATTTACATGCATTGCAGGTCTCACTAGGTAGTGGTGGTGCAGTCTGTTTCTGTCTGTTCAGTGTGAGCCATTGCCTAGTAACGGTGTAAACTGCTTCAGCTTGCAGAGGGCGCTCCATCCTTCTCATCCGCAGCTTATTCAGCTGCATGGCACATTTCAGTTGCAATAACAAGTGTTAATGTCTTTTCTCTAAATACTCTACACCTTGTACTCTCATCTGCGATCCCGAGCACGGATCATGTCATCCCTCAGCTGTCCATAATTGCATTCAGCTGCTTTCTCTCTTTGTCTGGTGACAAACAATTCTCCATCTTCCTGTATGCAGAGGCCAAACACATATCTCTCATATATAAAACTTTTAGCGGGCTTGAAGTATTCTGCCAGCACATCCATTATACCCACTGGGTCATTCTGCTGTGCGTTATTCAGATTCAGATTGTGATAGTATACATGCCTGCACTCACTTCCCATCACAGTTTGTAGCATTGCAGCTTGTACTTTAACCAGCCTGCTCGGACGATCTGTGACCAACGCGTAGTCATCAAACTCTGCCCTGAAGACGTTCCAGATCACACAACAGTCCCCAGCAAAACTCATCGGTGATGGTGGTGGTATGGTAGCAGCCATACCCGCTCCCACCGACTCCTGTTGCCGTACAGTTTGAAGAGCCGCATCGCTGGACACACTGCTGCCCTTGAGCGACATGTTCTTCTCTAACAGCCTGTTCCCTTAGCTCTTGTTAATTAAAGCTCTAGATTTCCTACTTCTGACACCATGTTATGGCATAAACAATGCAAGGTACAACAGATATTACACATTATGTTGTGCTATTTTAAATGATTATCACTTAAATTTTTAGAGGTACTTTTTAAAAGCCCATCTAGGGACAAGTGCTGCAAATTAGTTGTTGCTATTGCACTATGACGCAAACATGGGACTGCTGTTTTGTTCAGTTTGTTTATGTCTATGTGTGTCTGCCCCTACCAAATAAACTTAAATAAATAAAATTGTCATGTTTTTTATGGCTTTGGCCCACATGCAGAGAACAAGCAGGAGGACAAATGCAGATTCAGCACAGTTTTATTTATTAGAAAGGAGGAGGATTTAACAGAACGGAGAGCTTTTGGCGAATCTCCTCACGGACGTAGAAGGTGGGAACACAGTCCTTCTAAGAATTTTAAAGAGAAGAAAGGTTAGACACCAGCCTTGGCACACGATCTTAAAATGTGCAGCAACGCTTACCTCTCTACAGATCAAACAAGTCGATAAGAGGGGCGGGTGGGTCCAGGAGCAGTAATCAGCTGATGTTGAGCTGCTTGACAGGTGGACGATGTATAACTTTCCCACGGGGCGGTTAGAGGCAGAGCGGCTGGGTGGCTGGCTGGAGGGGGTCTGGATGATCCAATAGAATCCTTTGCCAGACTCGGGACCACCGAGGGAACCTCAGAATTGGGGTTGTCTGGAATGATCTTCAGACCTGTTGTGCAATTATACACTGTTTAAAGTTAATGTTTCATAAATAACCTCTGTCTGTTAAGTATTGTCTAGTGATGATCAGCTCTTAAGCTGATATCAGGACAATGGTTGAAAGGGGTGAATTCGAGCACTAGCGATCTTTTTAACAGCAAAACCTGCACACACATAGAATAAAGGAGTGACAACTTCTTTTCAAGTTCAAGAATTTAATAACGGAAATAAAATGAACATCCAGAGAACATCACTATGTAATGCTGTTTATCTGAATTAACAACATTTCGATTATTAAATCCTCTCTACTAGGCTAGTGAAACTTAACTAAACTACTAAGCAAAATGAAGATAAAAGAAGCTAAGCTAAGGAACTATTTACAAGCAAAAACAAACAAAAGACAAAACAAAAAATGGTTGGTCATAATCAGAATACTTCAGTGAATCCTGGTTCACTGCAGATCTGATTAACAAAAACATGGAATGGAGTTAAAACATTTGCCATGTATTTCAATCCATTCACAATGCAAGGCCCAAGTCAAAGAAAACATTATTTGTTGAAATAATATTCTGAGGACCGTTTTGTCCTGTAAAATCATTTAAATCAGAATCGCTTGCCTTTGTTTATGCGACTCTACCTCTGGCCACTTGGCGTCGCTACAGCGATCGTCGCTACAGCGATCGTCGCTACAGCGATCGTCGCTACAGCGATCGTCGCTACAGCGATCGTCGCTACAGCGATCGTCGCTACAGCGATCGTCGCTACAGCGATCGTCGCTACAGCGATCGTCGCTACAGCGATCGTCGCTACAGCGATCGTCGCTACAGCGATCGTCGCTAGCCTGGTTAAAATCTTTAGTTATCAAAATTGCCTTTAAAACCGGCATTAATATACCATATTGATGCGGGAATAAGGCTCATAACACCATCGGAGGATGGCAGGGCAGAACAGTTACGCTTTATGCTTTAAAACGAACTCCTTTTGAAATGTCCGAGACCGGATGTTAGCAAGGCTAATATCCTGTTGGCTAGCGGACGCTCTGTGTTAACAAATGAAAGCTTTTGCTTTAATATTAGTCATATTGAGTGGCTGGATAACAAACATTAATGTCCCATCAATGTGTGAAACCCTTGTGGAGGTAACCTTTCTGGTAAAACTTTAAAACGCACTTGACAGTGACATGGTACCAAATGCTAGCAATGCTATATTGTTAGCCTTTTGTTCAAAACGCCCGGTATACACGGTTTACAAGACATTTCCCAATAAACCTTTTTAACTTCACCCTCCGACTGCTGCCCAAACCTCTGTCCTTTGTCCTGTCCAGTTTTGGTCATTCAAGGGAGGAGGGTTGAAGGAGGGAAGTTGTTGGCTAGCGCTAGCGGGCTAGAGCTTGGCTCTTGGCAGACTAGCGTTAGCCTTGCAGCAGCATGTGGCTAACGGCGTGGTCGGGTCGGAGGCCTGGTGTGAGCACGTTCTCCGAACCGGCTGCAGTCCGATTTGAGCAGGGTTTTTCTCAGAATTCCACATCTTTCCGCTCCATCTGGGCTCGCTCCCCTGTATAGGCTGAGAAGAAATACACAGAGCTGTTTCGCATGCAGGATCTTTGCTCCTGCTACCGGTGATGATGTTAAGACAGCAAACTTAGCTCTGTGTTTGCGCAGACACGTTGTTTGTCCGGATTCAGTCAGGTCCCTCTGCTGAAGCAGGCAGTCGGGTCTAGCAGACCCTGGATCAAGCGCGGCTGGTCCAGGCAATCTCCCTCAGTTGCTGGCTTGTGTGTGGGTGAGGGCTGACCAGGCCCTCATGGTCTGGCCTTCTTTGTTTGCTCTAAGAGAGTTCAGTAGAGCTGGGGTGGTCTGCAGAAGAATGCTGAAGAGAAGAGAGTCTGCAGAAGGGCTGTGGCTTTTGTCTGTAAGGAGGTGGTCACAGCTGACCTCCTGCCGAGAAGGGCAGTCCCAGTTGACTCCCTCTCATGTTTGCAGCAGGAGCAGAATTCATTCTGAGATCAATTATTTATCATGGTGTTATGGCATAACAGACCGAAGGACAGACGGAGGACTTGACTTGGGCGTAAGGCAACCTGGGAAACACAGGAGCAAGGATTAGTGCAAGGAAACACAAAGCTGTCTGAGACAGTGGCCACTGAAGCATACCACTCAGGGTAACACTCTGGCGATGATCAGCTGGCCGCCCTCCGCTTAAATACCCAGCGCCGCAGAATGAGAATCGGCTGAGTGCACCACGCCCTCCTGTCAAATGGGGAAAAAAGAAAAGAAAGAAGCCCACGGCAGATAGCTAGAGGCTGCCTGCTGGACCCTGACACCAACCCCACCTCAACGACCGCCACCCAGTGGTCGCGAGGACGTGGAAGGTTGAGAGGAAAGAAAGACGTCAATGAGGGAGGCTGGGTTTGACCTGAGACACATGGAAGGTGGGATGGATACGGGAATGGGGAGGGAGACGGAGTCGGACTGCTGTGGGACTTATAACAGACTTGATGGTGTAGGGGCCAGTAAAACGGGGGGCAAGTTTGCGGGAGGTTAGCCTGGAGGGAAAACTGCGGTAGGAGAGCCAAATCTGCTGACCAGCACGATATTGGGGGGCTGGAACCCGTCTCCGGTCTGCCGACCGCTGATTCTGTCGGGCTGTGTTAGTGAGACTTTGGATTGTTTGCGACCAGACCTGTTTACAGTGGTCGATGTGATGTTTAACAGATTGGACAGAAATTTGCCTCTCCTCCATGGGGAGGCTGATACCCCAGGTTGATCTCAAAAGGAGAAAGGCCCATGGTGGTGGAGGTGTTGGCATTGTGGGCATATTCTACCCAGGGTAGATATTTGCACCAGTCATCCAGTCTGGAAGAGGTGAGGCATCAAAGGGCAGACTCTAGCTCCTGATTTAATCTCTCAACTGGACTGAGGGTGGTAACCTGAAGTAAGGGAGTAGCGGGCTCTGAGGGCAGTGGCAAATTCCCTCCAGATGTGGGAAAAAACTGGGGACCGCGGTCCGAGAGGATGTACTGGGGGATTCTGTGGAGGCAGAATACGTGTTTAATTACGAGCTGAGCAGTCTGGAGGGCAGATGGAAGTTTTCGAAGGGTTACTTAATGGCAGTCCTTGGAGAAGCGATCTACTATGGTGAACGGTGGTCATTCCCTGGGAGGGGGTAATCCGGTGATGAAGTCCAAGGCAATGTGGGACCAGGGATGCCCAGGGATGGGGAGAGGTTGGAGGAGGCCCGCGGGTGGTCAATTGGAGGATTTGTTCTGGGCGCAAGTGGGGCAGGCCTGGATGTACTCCCGGACGTCCTTGTGGAGAGTTGGCCACCAGAAAAGCCGAGAGACGAGGGCGATGGTTCTGTGGATGCCGGGGTAAGCAGAGAACTTGGCAGCATGGTACCAGTGGGTAACATGGGAGCGGACCATCTGGGGTAATTGTTGAATGGCTTGTTGCATTCACTTCTGTCGCTGCCATCCAAATATCCTGGTGTTCTGTAAGACAGAGTTCTGCCATTTGCAGAAATATTCAGATGACTGCAGTTGTGGGGTGTATCAGAGAGGGACAAGAAGCTGAATACAGGGTTGACTGTTTTGTGGATTATTGTAGATTTTAAGTAGGGAAAAAAGAAAGGTCAAACATCAATAATAAAGAATCCTTTATTGTCACCATGTATTACCAAGGTGAATTTACCTTTCAGGCAAACAACGACTTAGGATGTACCAAAACAAAATAACAACATGATACACAAGCACAACAGACATATTATTTACAGTTTTTTACCCCACACATTTGATCATGCAAAAGATAAAAAAAAGTACATAGCAGAGTCTGAGAGCTTTGATGTCAGTCACTTATTGGTTAATATGAGCCATGTTACATAGAATACGCCATCCTTCATGAATCTCAAGTAATAATGTAATAAGGTAATTTTTTTCAGTGATCTTGAGGCTTCATTTACAGAAAAGTGCAATTGGATATTCCTGAAAATAAGAGTGTGCAAAAAGTCAATAACAGTAATGTGTAACAGTAATGAGTGTGTCCTAGGTCTCCCTCTGGATCGTGTCCTAGGAAGCATCCAGGAGGCATTCTAACTAGATGCCAGAGCCACCTCAACTGGCTCCGCTCAACATGGAGGAAATTATACAGATTGGTCAAAAGGTTTCCTGTCTAAACTCAGTAGCATTCACTCATCATGAAAGAGCGTATAGCCACAGGGAGAGTCATTGTCCATGGCTTTGCAGCAATCCCTCAAACTGCGCATGCATAAAGCGACCATTGAGAGGGAAACTCCCCTGTAACGGGATGGAAAAACCTCCAGAAGAACCAGGCTCAGTGTGAACTGTCATCTGCCTCGACCAACTGGTGGTTAGAGAAGACAGAGCAGAGACACAAAAAAGAGACAAAAAAAGCACAGAAGCACACATTGATCCAGGAATCCTTTCTATGGTTTATGGTAATAGCGGATGATCTATCTTCCCTCTATGAATGTAGACGCCTCAAAATGAGGCAGTTTTAGTCGAAAGGGAGGAGAGGCTGTCCTCTCTTCTCTCACAACAGATCAAATGTGAGGAAGAAACATTCATGTGTTCCCGTGGTAATCTTACTTTTTAGCAGCGTGATATTAGCACTTTATGTGCTAGAGGTTCTTTGCTCAGGAACACACAAACACACAGTTTACAAACATCCCACATAGCAAAGCAATGAAATTAGGAGATTTTAAATCACAAATGGTTGAAATGTTATTGCTTGTCGCACATTTGCAGTTTGCCATGGTTTATTTGCCATCATTTCCCGGTCTCACAGCAATGGAGCAGTTGACATGAGCACACTTTTGCAGGTTTTCTGGTTTGTACAAAGAGCCCACACAAAAAAATAAGTCACTTTCACACTCCTGATCCTCCTCCTAAAGTATGGCTTTAAAACCTGGAAGGTTTTAAAGCCATACTAACTCCCTACAGGACCTTTTCGAAAAGAGCACTGTCATAAACTCGCTCCCCTCCACGTGCCCTCTACACCCCAGAGCTACAGCGCACTGTTACTCTCACAGCAGTTAGACGGAGAGAAAGAGATGTGTGTATGCAGACGGATAGACCAGGCTCACAGTGAGCTCACAGCCAGCCCAGTGCATTGCAGTGTGGGTGAGTCTATTTTAGCTCTTGTTTATTTAGGAGAAGGAGGGGAACGAGGAGGAGGTAAGACAGAGACAGACAGACAGACAGAGATTTGTGTATGTGGACACACCAGCTTGCTGTCTGTAGCGTAGCGGGAGCTGATCTCTTGAACTAGTTGCTTATTTGTTTCCCAAACTTCAGGGTAAAAATAGCCCAATAAAACCGCAACCTGCGACTCACGAAATTTACAAGAGACAGAGAAAAGAACAAGCCAGACGTCACTTGTAACTAACAGACTTGGCATTGATGCCAATGGCTTTACATAGGGCTGCCATAAAGCTCTTCGCCTTACCGTGAGAATGAGAACAGAGCTGCAAGACCGCCTCCGGGTCGCCGCACAGATTATTCGGCCAGAGACACTTAAACTGACTCTAGCCACATTGATATCGCTCCGCCTAGCTTCACTCACATCCATCTGGGACCTCTCCCATAGAGAGTGATTTCTCCAACCAAATTGTATTGTCTAGCCAATCAGGACACAGGGCTTGAGTTTCATAGATGTGACATAGTGGAGAAGCGACCGTGACGTGAGACAAACAACAATGGCGGCTCACATTGAGGAAGCAAGCGTTAAAATTGATGCTGCTATTTCTTCCGTGTTGTCCAATCTACCTAATATTGTTTTATTAAAAGAACATCAGAGAACGGCTCTGAAGGCTTTTGTTGGTGGAAACAATGTTTTAGCCCTTCTCCCGACCGGATTTGGCAAGTTTTGTTTTCCGGGGCGCGCCCGTGGCGGAGCGGTTAGCGTAAACCATCTGAGGATGCCTTTAGTCCTCGATGCAGTTGGCCTGGGATCGACTCCGTCTTCCCCCCTCTTCCTGTCAGCTCACTGTCAATAAAACGCGTGCCACTAGAGCCGCAAACACATTTAAAAAAAAAGTTTTGTTTTTTCCTGCGTCACTCTCACAGCGTCACGGGTTGGCTTCGGTGTGACTGGTTGAAATAGCACGTCGATAAAGATGACAGACAAGTGGCTTATCCAATCATATGCAAGGATTTTTGATAAGGCCCAGCCTTCACAAAAGGCAATTCCTATGGAGAGGTCCCAGATGGATGTGAGTGGAGCTAGGCGGATCGAAATACATCTGGCTAGAGTCAGGTTAAGAGACACTAGGGGGAGAGGGCAGACCCCCTAATCGTCTCATAAACACTTAGATTACCATCACAGAGACTTAGAAGAGCATATATTAAGGTAAAATGTTACTTAGTGAGGCTTTAACTGTAATGAGTGGTTTGGAGCAGAACCCGATATTCAGCTGAACATGGTAATTCTTTTAACTGGGTTTATTGAAGGGCAGGCGAACAGAACAGAATCCAAAAAAAGGGTAAGGCAGATATCCAGACACACTTGATGGGAACAGGCGAACAGGCTGGGCAGAACAAACAGAACAGGTAATCCAAAACAGAATCAAGGTGCTGGGAGCTCTTACCAAACAGAGAGTGCAAACGTGGAGGAACGGGAGCATAGACATGAGTGTGTGAGTGTGACAAACCGACAAATAGCTGAGGAGGGAGTGAGGCTTAAATAAACGAGCAAACAGATGAGTGGAGTGAACTAATTAACCAAAGGCAGGTGGAAGCAATTACGACGCGGACAGGGGAATAAACCTAAGACAGAAACTAAACAAAGCATAGAACAAAAATAAGAACTAATACAGAGGCTGGATTAGGGATGGGAATGGAAAACCGGTTCCAGTTCAGAACCGGTTCCGTGTTTTCCAATTCCGTGGCACAGTTTGGCAGCTCGCTAAACGATTCTCTTTTTGATTCCGTCGTGCCGCGGCTCGGAGCAGCACAACGTTAGCAAGACATTTTTCTTACGCAAGTTACGTCACGTTTTATACACAAGTTACGCACACGGCGTTAAGTGAGCACGTGTACGTAACTTGCGCACGACGTGACCAGGCTTAAAGAAAAACTAAAAAAAAGTGGTGCCCCATCGGGTAAACGGGAAAGTTTAGCTTCATTTTAAGGAAGAGAAAGATGGCACCGAGGCACTTTGCAATCATTGCAAAGTGGCAATTATATCCGCGGGAGGAAATAACATCCAACAGGCAGAAAACCTACGCACACAACATGGCATACATTTTAACGAATGCCGTATTTTTGATTCTTACCGGACAGAAACTAAAGTTACGACCAGCATGGAAGGCAGCTCTGGTGGTAAATAGCTAGTTTTATATCACTGGCTGGTTCCTAGTAAATCATATGCCATTTCTGGAAATAAACCTGTTTCCTACCTCTTCTTGGGGTTATTAAGGGAGTGTGCCTTTCTCATTAATCCAGCCCTTCATTGGTAGCATGTTTAATTAGAACTACTGGTAGCTGGAAGTCTTACATGATTCTAGCTATTGCAGTGAATGTAACAAAACATGCTACGAAGTTGCTCCGCAGTTCAGGGACCGAAAGAAAGGTGATGCTCATTTACTTAAATCAGGGGGAGATGAGTTTATTTCCCAAAATTGTACAGTAATGCTGTTTCATTAAACAGATGGCCTCTCCATTAGATTTAGATGACTGAGGTTATCTAAAGAGAGATTAATAAGCAACTGTCACAACAAACTTACATTTTCTTGTATTCTAAACAACTCATCTACTGTATTTAAGTTTGTTCTTGTATTCCTTTTTTTATTTAAACAAATATAAATGTTATTCCAGTTGCACATTTGCTGTGGACATCTTGACCTTGTTAGTTTGTAAGGTCGTGTAATAGTTAAGTAAACAAAGTTGATGCTCATCATCAAACTGTTTGTTCTCCTTTTTTCCCCAAATTGGAATCGAAAAGTAATCCAATCGTTTCACAGAATCGATAAGGGAATCGGAATCGGAAAAATCTTTTCAATTCCCAACCCTAGGCTGGATAAATAAAAACAGAACACAGGCAAAACAGGAATCAAAAACAAGACAGAACCTACAACAGAAATAAACCCAGAGGCAGGAAAGAACTAACTAAACGAAACAATAAACCTAACCGAAAATCGAACATTACATTAACTGAGGCCCAACACACAAGTTTTAACACAATTTTCAGGTGATGACTCCTTTTAAAACAGCTTATTTTCTAAAGTTGCAATGTCAATCATTTCACCTTCACGCGCGCGCGCAAACACACACACACACACACACACACACACACGATCACTGTGAGCGAAGGTGCCATCGACTTCAACAAATTGAAGCGCAACAAGAAAACCACCACACTGTAATACAGACGCCGCTTCTAATAATCACAAATGCATGTATTTGGGGTCTGGGCTTGGGATAGGCATTGGGTCCCAGGGGTCCTGGAATATGGTGGTAGGAATTAGGTAGTTAGGGTAGGGTATGGGGGTTGAGTCCCGCTCTTGCTGTGCGGCGCAATAACCAGAAAAAGACATTCTGTTGGAAGCTAAGCTCAAAAAAGCAACTTCACGTTCAAAAACAAACCCGAGAAACCACTGTTGTGCAATTATACAATGTTTCATAAATAACTCTCTGCCTGTTAAGTATTGTCTGGTGATGATCAGCTCTTAAGCTGATATCAGGACAATGGTTGAAAGGGATGAATTCGAGCACTGATGATCTTTTAACAGCAAACTCTGCACACACATAGAATGAGTGGCAACTTCTCTTCAAGTTCAAGAATTCATTAACAGAAATAAAATGAACATTCAGAGAACATCACTATATAATGCTGTTTTTAAATACATTTTATTTTAAGTTTTCAAGGTTTAGCACATACAGATAAAGACAGAACAGATAGAACCACAGATCATACATAAAACATTCCAGTCGACAAATGGTGTACACACAAAACAAATGTATACATAGTCACATAGATGAGAATCAATGTGACTATGGTTCTTTAAGAACCAAAGTTCACCATAAAGAATGTGAATTGTGGTTAAATTAGCTTAACTAATTCAGAACAACATTTGACATGTGTTTTCAACCCATTCACAATGCAAAGCACAAGTTAACCAGAACATTATTTTGAGTAAATAGTATTCTAAAGACTTATTTGCTCAGTAAAATGATTACCTTAGGATC
This sequence comes from Fundulus heteroclitus, assembly GCF_011125445.2. NCBI lineage: Eukaryota > Metazoa > Chordata > Actinopteri > Cyprinodontiformes > Fundulidae > Fundulus > Fundulus heteroclitus. Next base: position 338,023 of record NW_023396781.1, on the reverse strand, counting down.
GCTTGCCTTTGTTTATGCGATTCTATCGCCAGCCGCTTCGGGTCGCTGTAGCGATCGGTCGCTAACCTGGTTAAAGTCTAAAGTTATGAAAAATTGCCTTTAAAACTGGCAATAATATTCCATATTAATGCGGGAATAAGGCTCATAGCACCATCGAAGGATGGCCGAGCAGAACAGTTAAACTTTATGCTTTAAAACAAGGCCCTTTTGACATGTCTGGAACCGGATGTTAGCAGGAGCTAATAGCATTTTGGCTAGCGGGCATTTGGCGCTAACAAATAGAAGCTTTAGCTTTATTTTAGTCATAATAAGTGGGCTAGATAACGTAAACATTAATGTCCCATCAATGTATGAAACCCTTGTGGAGATAACCTTGTTATTATAACCATAAAAACACACTCAAATGATACTAGAAAAATTTGCATTTCCTGCGAAAATGCACTGTGAATGCAGTAAGCTGAATGATTGAGCAAAAGATGCAGAAGTTCTTTGAAGAAGAGAAAAAATTGCTGAAAAGCATTGAAGAAGTTGAAAAAGTTGAAGAATTTGAACATGAAATAACAATAGCTAAATGATTAGAAGAAGAAAGAACTGAGGGAATGGCACCAAACATCTTCTAACTTATTCTAAACACTGCATCGTTTAACAAAGCAGAAGTAGAATTTCAAACTTGAATATACTGTAGCCATATGTGGGCCTGCATTTCTAGGAGTATAAGGGGTTTCGCCCCCCATTGAAAACCATTGGATGTTTGACACCTCGTAGCTTGGAGATGCTTTATGCGACATAGGCCAAATTTCTTGTGGAGCTTTCTCTCTAAAGGAAGTACAGACTATGTGAAGCAGAAGTTTGTAAGAGCTTCCTAGGGCTACTTCCGGTTAGCAACATGCTAACCGTTAGCTGCTAACACGGTTGTGTTCAATATCTCTGTGTGGTGGTACTCTGTTAGTTTGGTCCAAATCCAGTACTGGGATGTGCCTCAAAAAGGGTGCCAATACTTAATATCAGCAAAGTTCACCAAAGGTCGTGGGTAAGATTGGCCTCCTTTAGCAACTCAGCCTCCCCAAATCTGCGCCCAGAACTCAACATTTGACCAAAATTGTGTGTAGCGCCATTTCCCACAGGTGGGTGGTGCTGTATTGGCCAATTGGGTCGTCTCTGGGCATCATGCCAGGTCCTGTTGGAAGCAAAGGCCCAATAGGAAAGCATGTGAAATCCAAAAAGTGACAGAACAGTCACACATGCCTCATAATCACTTGAACATTTAAAAATGTTAAGAGGAAGTGACAGTGTGAATTTCAGATTCCTACATTCATCACAGCCACTGCAGTGGGTATCGAAAGTTGCCATTCTATCCCAATGGAGCCTGTCCCTGACCTAGTAACCTCTGGCCAGCAGAGTTCCGTCGTCATGGAAACTCACTCACACCTGCAGCTTGCCATTCTACTGAAGTGCAGACACTTTGCTCAGACTATGTCCAATAGGATTATAATGGAGAACATTGCCTAGCACAACACTTCATATCTCCTGATCTGTAAATGGTAGAGACGTAATTTTTTTTGCGTTTATTTCTTAACGGATAGGGGAAGAAGACTTGCTATCGGTTTTTGCTGGAAATATTTTAATAAATGCGTAAAAAATTATGATATAAAGGGGATTTTTAAGGAATTTCAAAAATCCTCTAAAAACGGTCCCGAACAAATCACTCTAGCTGAAAAAGTATAAGAGATATCAAAATAATTCTTTCACTGTGAGTATCAGCAGGCTTTTGAGGACTATGTTGCTCATTTTTATGTTTGTACAAAAATCGGTGTAGGCACAGCGATGATGTAAAACAGTGGATCATGTGGAAAAATGCAGCTCTAAAGCATTTTCAGGATTTTGCACATTCGCTACTCCCAAACAAATTGTTCCTGCAGCAAAACCATAACAGTTATCCACAAAATTCCTTTTTTGTGAGTGCCAGAAGGGTTGGGACATTCATGTGTGAAAGTCTCATGCCTGTACATCAAACGGTTTAGGAGTAGCGACGATGCAAAAACATGTGATGTTTTGGATTTTCAGACGTCAGTTTTCAAAACCGCTCCATTGGAAATGAATGGGGGAGGTTTCGGGTTTATGTCTCTCTGAGGTGATTTGCGAAAAATCTATAAATGCTACACCAATGAGGGTTACATTTCCTCAATCCAGACAAAAAATCTCTACGTTTTGATGTATAATTTATGTGGATAGGTTGAAAATTGAGCGAGTGAGAAGAAGTTGTTCGGAGAAGAAGAATTTGTTTAATTTCTAGAGTGTGCACTCTATAACTGCCTCCTTGACGACCATAGCAACGCATGTTATTTGCTGAATTTCTTGAAAAGCCAAAATTATTTTAAGGAGGTACTATATGAAAATGGTAAAAGATATGAAAAAGCTGAAATACACCATAATAGCTGAAATATATCACTACATTTTAAAAGCATGAGGGAGAAGCGGTTTGGAAAATGGATGGATGGATGGATGGATGAATGGCGTTTCTAGCTAAAAGTAGGCTGAAGCAGTAAGCTGTCAAAAAGCAGCTGAAATGAGTGGAATTTTAGTGAATTACATTAATTTCCTATGGGAGAAAAAAAGATGAAAATTTGCAGAAAAAGCTGAATATTTTAAAAAGTTGAAAAGATGTAAGTAAAAGATATAGCCATCGATTCCAGAAGAAGCTGAATAGTTTAAAAGTTGAATGGTTGAAATCGGAGAAAGACTGTAGGAGGAGAAGCAAATCAAACTTTAAACAGTAAAAAGGTGAAAGAGGATCTCAATAACTGTGAATGCCTACTGCATTCACAGTAATTAGCAATATCATAATCTGAAGGCTAGCATGAGCTACCTCCGTTAGCCCTTTGTTCTAAAGCAACCATGTGTCCAAACGAGTTACCAAACATTTCCCAATAAACCTTTTAACTTGTCCCTCAGCTCACTGCCCAAACCTGTTGGTGCCTCAGGTGTGAGTTTTGTCCACTTTGGCAATTCCAGGAAGGACGTAAAAGCAGGGAGAATCATTGGTTTGTTGTTGGCGAGCTAGCACTTAGCTGTCCAGCTATGAGCTAACCACCAGCGTGGTCGTGCAGCTTGGGGTTGTGCGGCCAGAGGGCTGGTCTCTGCCACATTCTTTGGCTTGGATGCAGCCCGATTTAAGCGGATTCTCCTCACATTCGAAAGCAGGCCCAAATGTGTCATCTTTTCAGCTCCAGCTGGGGTTCGCTTCCCTGTAAAGGCTGAAGAGAAATAAAACAAAGCTGTTTTTGGTTGGCAGGATCCCTTCCTCCTGCTCCTCATGCTGAGGTTAAGACAGCAGACTTATCTCTGATTTGCCTGGACATGTTCTCCGGGCGACGAGAAGCTCCCCCAGGTTCTGGATGTGTGTCGGTCAGGCCCGGCCCGGGCCTCATTGTTCAGGCCTTCTCCTTTGTCTCCACAGTAAGGAAGGTGCAGGGAGGTGAGTTTCACAGAACGGCTGTTCTGGGGAGCAGGTGGCTTTTGGGTCTTCAGTCACATGGCTGCTAAGGAAGGAGCCCCCCCCCCCCCCCCCCCCCCTCTCCTTGGGAGCCCCAGCGGAGTGCTGGTCGTCTGAGGGTTTGGAGGAGTGTGAGGAGAAGAGACTTTTTGTCTGTGGGGGGACAACTTTTATAGCAAAAGGGAACCCCTGCTGGGAGAAGGGCCGTCCTTTCTGCCTGTGTATCCTTTGCAGCAGGAGTGGGATTCCTTTGTCATCTCTTCCACTGTTCAGAATTCAATCTTACATCAATTATTCTTCATGGCGGTAATATAGCATCACAATGTCTCTAGAACCTTTACGAAATCTTTCCATCTGTTTTATGGACATCATGTCCGTCACCCAAAGGCGAATTGAAGGAGGAAAAGATGACCTCCAGTCCCTCAGGATTAGTCTCTTGGCAACAATCAGTCCCAGTTCTAATGGTTGCCGCATTGTAGCGGATATAGTCCCCTGCACCTGAGGGGATCTGAAAATCATAAGTCCTGGTTCAGGTTGTATGGGAGTCTTGTATGCCTTAGAGTACCAATCAATCACTTTAGACCAAAGACCCCTTAATAAAGGACAAGACCAATAAGCATGAGATAGTGTGCCTTCAGAAATGTTACACCTGTCACACATTGGGGAGACAGAGGGATAAATGTTATGCAATCTGACGTTTGAATAGTGTAACCAATGCACGATTTTAAACTGAATTAGCTGATGCCTGATGTTTATTGAACACGAGTGAATTTTGGAAAGGCATCTGTTCCATAAGGGTTCAGGGATTGTTATCCCTAGCTCGTTTCCCCAAGCCTCCCAGATTTTTGTGTTGTGTGCCACTGTGCGGTCACCAAGTACATGTCCGATTCTTATAATGAGATGTCTAGAGTCAGGGGGACTCCCAAGGATGTAAAAAATACTGTGCTCTCGTGGAAGAGTGTCGAAGTTCTCAATTTTAGGCTTAATGTAATGCCTGACCTGCAGATATCGAAAGAAGTGTGAATGGGGTAGATTGTATTTTTCTTTAAATAGGCTGAATGATGCAAACTTATTGCCAATATACACGTCCTTAATCGACACTAACCCCTTTTCCCTCCAATCATGATAAACTTTGTCCTGCCAGGGTGGCAAAAAACTGTGGTTAAAGCAAAACGGCGTCTGTGCTGATGTATTTGGTAGTACAAAGGAAGTCCTGATCTGATGTAGAATTCTTACTTTGTGTCTTAACACAAGGCTCATATTTCGACAGGCTTCCAGTTTTTCAAGGCAGACAAACAGCATAGCTGGTAGATAGGAGTTATTCATCACATTGGATTCCATCTTGAGCCACAGAGGGATATTAGTTATTGGGTTAGGGTACAGAGGCAAAGTCTTCCAGTACTCAATATTTTGCTTTAATCCTGTTATAAACTCTGCAAAGTTTAGCTTGAATATAATTTTGGGGTCTATGGGTATAGTAAGACCAGGACAGGTAAGATGGCTCTCAACCACTTTGAATGGGACTTTTTGTAAAAATCCAGATGGGGACGTATTGGAAAGAGGCATCAACCTCACTCTTTGACCAATTGATTGTATACCCAGAAATTTTACTCAAAAATGTAATCAGGCTGAGGAGGGAGAGGACAGATTTTACAGTGTTGTGCAAATATATCACATCATCGGCGTATAAACTAATGAGTGTTTCAACAACACCGACTCAAAGACCTTCAATGGGTGGGTGCGCCCTTATTACCACATCAAGTGGTTCCAATGCAATAGCAAAGAGTGCTGGTGACAGCGGGCAGCCCTGCTGAACTGAACGCTGCAGGCGAAATGGAGCCGACCGATCATTGTTTGTCAGGATGGAGCACATGGGTTCTTGATATATCAGTTTCACCCAGGAGATGAAAGTCTCGCTGATCCCAAACCTACGCAATGATTCAAACATAAACGGCCATTCTACCTGGTCGAAGGCTTTGTGTGCGTCAAGGGCCAAAATAGAGGCATTAGTATTTTTATGGTCGAAATATACAATGTTAAGTAATCCTCTTACATTAAAAAAAGATAATCTACCAGGGATAAATCCTTTTTGATCCGGATGAATGATAGATGTTAAACATTTATTCAGTTTAGTGGCCAAAATTGTTGGCCACTAGACTGAATAAATGTTCTTAAAATCAACATTTTGCAGTGCAATCGGCCTAAACCTGGCCGGGTCGGTTTTTTCCCTCCCCTTTTTAGGAAAAAGAGAAATGTTGACCTCGTAAAGAGTTCTAGGCAGTTTTCCATCCGTTTTTGAAACAGCCATCATTCTAAACAAGAGTGATGCAAGAAGGTCGCAAAATTTCTTATAGAAATCTGAGCCAAAGCCGTCAGGCCTGGCTACTTTGCCAGATGGGAGGGATTTTATCACTTCTGTGACCTCATGAAGTGTCAAGTCGGACTCCAGATGGTCCCTGTCAGACTTATTCAGTTTAGGAAACGGGAGGGAATAGAAAAAATCATTAAAATTGGATTGTGTTGCATTATTTTCAGAGGAATACAGGTTGGTGTAGAACTCTCTGAATCTACAATTTATGTCAGCAGGGTTGGTTAAGAGCACACGAGATTTTGACTTGATGCTATAGATTGATCTTGTGGCTTGGGCACACTTGAGCTGTAACTTAGTGCTAACAGTTTTCCAGGCTTATCACCAAGCTCAAAATTATTTTGTTGTAGTTTCCAAATCAAGTTACTAACCTGACTGCTCATAATTTTGTTGTATTTATATCTAAGTACATTTTCTTACAGTCGTCACGTGATTCAAAGATTCGGCACTTACTTTTCAGGTTGGAGAGGGCACAATTGATTTCAAATGAATGTTTATCTCTTTCTTTTTTAAGTGCTGAAGTGTAGGAAATTATTTTGCCGCCTAGTACGGTCCTTAATGCTTCCTACAAGATGGGATCTGATACTTCACCATTATCGTTTATTTCTATAAAGTTCTTTAACTTGGAGGTTATGTTTTTAACAAAGTTATCATCGTTAAGAAGGTTTGCATTAAGTCGCCAGGAGTAAATCTGTTTGGGGAGGGACAGATTTAGTCATATAGGTAGGGGGCAATGATCAGAAATCAGCATATTATGGTATTTGTCTGTGAGGACACCAGCCAGCTGCAGGTCAGCTGGCTGGTGTCCTCACAGACATTTTTAACACCTCGCTGGACCAAGCCATAGTGCCAGCAAGCTTCAAGTCTGCCTCCATCATTCCGGTGCCAAAGAAACCTCAAGTCACCTGTTTCAACGACTACCGGCCTGTTGCACTGACTCCCATCATGATGAAGTGCTTTGAAAGGCTGGTAAAGGAACACATCGTCTCCAGTCTCCCCCCAACACTCGACCCGTTCCAGTTTGCCTACCGACGGAACCGTTCCACTGAGGACGCCATCTCCTCTGCTCTTCACCTGAGCCTGGCACACCTGGAGGAGAAGAACACGCACGTGCGAATGCTGTTCCTGGACTTCAGTTCAGCGTTCAACACCATCATCCCACAACATCTGGTGGGAAAACTGGAGCATCTGGGCTTCAACACATCCCTACAGATATGGCTGCTAGACTTCCTCACCAACAGACCTCAGTTGGTCCGGGTCAGACAGAACACCTCTGATGTCATCACCCTCAGCACGGGCTCCCCTCAGGGCTGCGTCCTGAGCCCCCTGCTGTTCACCCTGATGACACACGACTGCGTCCCCAGGTTCACCACCAATCACATTGTGAAGTTTGCTGACGACACAACGGTGGTGGGCCTGATCAGAGACGGCAACGACCAGGACTACAGAGAGGAGGTGGAGCAGCTGGTGGGCTGGTGCAGAGACAACAGCCTGATCCTGAACGTGGAGAAGACGAAGGAGATCATCGTCGACTTCAGGAAAAACCGGCCTCACCACGCTCCACTGCTCATCAACAGCTCAGCTGTGGAGGTGGTCAGCAGCACCAAGTTCCTGGGGGTGCACATCACGGACAACCTCACCTGGACTGTGAACACCATGTCACTGGTGAAGAGGGCACAGAAGCGACTGTACTTTCTGCGCAGGATGAGGAGAGCCCGCCTGCCCCCGCCCATCCTCACGACCTTCTACAGAAGCACCATAGAGAGTATTCTGACCAGCTGTCTCTCTGTGTGGTGTGGAGGCTGCAGTGCCTCCGACTGGAAGAACGTGAGGAGAGTGGTGAGGACAGCAGAAGAGATCATCGGGGCTCCTCTTCCCTACATTAAAGACATTTCATCGCAGCGCTGTGTCGTGAGCCCGAAACATCATTAGGGACCCCTCACACCCCCACCATGGACTATTCTCCCTGCTGCCCTCTGGAAAGAGGTTCCGCAGCATCCGCTGCAGGTCCACTAGGTTCTGCAAAAGCTTTTTCCCTGCTGCCATCAGACTGTTGAACTGCTGAAGTATAAAAACGGACTGTGTACCACACTCGACTCGCTGATTTGCACATTTGCACATTTGTATCGTTTCCTGCAAAATCACTGCTGCACCTTATCCGGAAACGTACTGCAAAACTGTTTACAATGCAACTGTCTACTTTTAAATCACTGCTGCACCTTGCTGCACAACTGTCAACTGGTAAATCACTGATGCACCTTACTGCATATTTGTTTACATTTGTTTTACATTGTTTACATTTCAACTGCCTACTGTTCACTGCTGCACTTTATCCGGAAGTCAATTGAAACTTATCCGGTAACTGACTGCGATTTATCACTGCACTTTTTATCCTGTACTGTAATTCACTGCAAGGTATCCTGTAGAGTTACTGAAATCTTTCTGAGCTGTGTAAAAACGAAATTTTGTTCTGTATGCACTCTGTGCATACAAAATGACAATAAAGAAAGTCTAAGTCTAAGTCTAATTTAGAGTCAGCGATTTGAGAAATAAGATTGTTACTTATTAGAAAATAATCAATCCTGCTGTAAGATTTATGCACATGTGAGAAAATTGAGTACTCTCTACTTGTGGGATGTTGAGCCCTCCAAAAATCAACCATATTCTATGCTTTGAGAAGATTATTTAGAAGTTTGGTATATGCCGCTTCTGATGCTGGTGATTTAGAAGATCTGTCAAGAAAGGGGTCAAGATAACAGTTTAAATCCCCTGCTATTATTACATTTCAACGGCTATCATCTGAAAGCAGGTCAAAAACCTTTCTAAAAAAATTAGCATCATCTGAATTTGGGCCGTAAACCAGTGGCATATTTAGACAATTTTTAGGGGTGCTCAAGCACCCCTAAATCTTAGCTCAGCACCCCTGAAAAATTACTGATTCAGAGTATTCCTGCATGTCGGTTCGGCTCTGCCAGACGTGCGTACATGCACAGGTTCGCCCAGAGTGCCTTTAAAGCGCTCGCCGTTACCACGGTGTCATTTCAGCACTGCTGTACGTAGGCAGGGGCGGGGCCTGCCGCTCCACGCAGCCAATCACTAACGCGTCTGGCCTTTGATTGACAAGGTAGACACCCCCCTTTAACTCCACTCTCATTGGTTGTGCTGCCTTAAATTCCGCCTTCCCTCTTCCTGATTGGCTGTTTTCTATTGCGTGTGTGTGCGTGCACGTTCGGGTGTGCACATGCACGTTCGAGTCTGCCCATGCACGTTCGTGTGTGCTTGGAGCGCGAGATTTAAGTTTTGATTCATAATGGGATACTGCGGTTACCACAATTAATACAAGGCTACAAAACTAGTCCCAGTTAAGAAATAAAATATTATCTGCACTAAAATAGGTGAAAGCTGCTGAGCGCAGTTCTGAACGGAAACAGGAAAGAGAGTTTTGATTTGTTGAACTTGAGAAATGTAAGTAACCAACGTTAGCATCTCAAAATAGCATTTAATTCTGAAGTATAACACATCTTATCAACAAAAACCTAATCTCTTTTATAAAACTAAATATTCTGTGCCAGGCAGGAGTTCTAAAGACTGCTGGAAAGATGGAAAAGCAAAGACTGAAGGCTATTAAAATTTTAGATTCTTAGCCACAGCGGTCTGAAAAAGAAAAGGTGAGGGTTTCCCCTTTACCAATATTTCGTTGCTATTGTTGCATTCATTTTTTGTCGACCCTTTGAGGCAGTTCAGGCATAAATAACAGGTGCAATTTCTTTTACATAATATATAGTATAGGAACACTAGATGCTGCCTAAACAACTGCTATTTTTTATTTAGACTTTTGCTTAGTTATTGTAGTGTTCTCATCCAAAAGTGTAACAACTCCGACTAAACACCGAGGTAAACCACAGCAAATTGATGAGAGGGAGACGTGTAGTAAGATTGAGCATTTACTGTTGACTTCCCCTTATCATAAGCTGGGTGAAAACTGTAAACAGAACAAATACACAAACAATACAAACTTAGTTATGTGTCCAAAGAAACTTACAGCACATACATAAACTCTGCAGTTATATGCAATTCACTATGGATGGTTAAACAAAAATATCCGCCCCATAACTAAACATTAGCATCTTCACAAAATTATATCTGATACATCTTACACAACATGTCTTTTATCAGAAAATAACACTTACAGCATTGCTTCAACTTAATTTCTAGCGGATGGCACAGGATTAGATGCTGAAGACAAAACACATTCAGCCATGCTTGCTGCAGCTCACGGAGAAAACCGGAAATGACCAAACAGGAAGTTTGTCGCGAACAACACAGTAATCCTTCAAAATAAAAGCCTTCGAACTTATTGCAATTACAAATAACTTACAATGCCATTAACGCAATATCCTAAAAATATCAAATAAAAAATGCTGTCAAGGCAGCACAGTTATAATTGCATGATTAGGGTTCCACAAAACAATAGTGCTATTTATTTGACTATTTCTACTTCTAGAATTAGTATAAAGACAAATAAAACAGAGGAACACTATTTACATTGGTTTTATTGTACATAGATTTCCACACCGTCCATTAGTAAATTAGTACAAACCAGGGGCGGAGCTAGACATTCTCATCATCAGGGGCTTAGCCCATAAAATATTACATCATTACGAGGGAAATTTGGTACACCAAAAAGTAAGAAATTATTTAATCTGTTGATGTGGTTGCAAAATTAATTTAATATAGGCCTTTACATATCTTAAAGTTTAATCTGCTGTTCTTTAATAGTCGTACTAGTATATACCAATAGTATATTAATATGTTCTCATTTCAATGATGAAATGGACAACCACTCATGTAACAACTCAGTCTTGGTGTCACCAATCTTACCTAAAGTACAGTATTGTGTCCTCCATGCTCCTTATGTGTTAAGATTTACTGCACATTTAAACATTGACAACTCACTATTGTGAGGGAAATAATTAGTTGTCTAAGAGGATGTAGGTAAGGAGAAGCTGTTATTTTACACTTCAGATATATGATGTAAGAAATGTGTTTGAATGTTAAGATAAATTACATGAAATGGACTACACAGAGCAACTACAACCAAGTTTGTAGAAATTTGAATTTAATATTTGAAATGCTGTTAGTATCAGTTACACTTCTACTTCCAGTGCAGAGTAAATACAAGAAATTTATTTGCAGTCCCTTGAATATATAATTTTGCTGTGTTTCATGATGCAGTATCTTATGAGTATCTTAGATAAAAAAAAACAAGGGTGGAGTTTATCTCTGCGCATTTCTATATCTTCAAAAGAAAATACAGGATAAATCTAGACAACAGACATATTTTGACTATATTTGGTTTAAAAGGCACATATTTACTGTCTGTCTCTGTTGCTGGTAGTTCAAATGGAAAAAAAGTCCAAATTTGACATTCATCAGATCTGGTGATGCTTTAAACATTAACAAACAGCATCTTGTGTGTGTCGTGGTTATAAACATTGTATAAATGTAGCAAGAAATACTGCTTTTCTCTTTAGACAGACGAAACGCACCCTGACGCTCAAGTCAAGTGTCAAAAAATAGGAGCATGCATATTGCGTAGGACCAATGACCTAACCCTAGTTTTGTGTCTTTAGGAAAATTATTCCTCACTTTTATCAATATAGCAAGTCTAACTATTGCCATCATGCAGGTTTTACAAATGCACAAGGTTTTATAGAGTGAAAACATTTTTAGGCCTGAGCAGCTAAGCGCTGCGAAAGCCTATTTGTAACTGCAGATTTTATTATTAGGCCCGAGCAGCTAAGCGCTGCGAAGGCCTATTGTAACTGCAGATTTTATTATTATTATTAGGCCCGAGCAGCTAAGCGCTGCGAAGGCCTATTGTAACTGCAGATTTTATTATTATTAGGCCCGAGCAGCTAAGCGCTGCGAAGGCCTATTGTAACTGCAGATTTTATTAGGCCCGAGCAGCTAAGCGCTGCGAAGGCCTATTGTAACTGCAGATTTTATTAATATTAGGCCCAAGCAGCTAAGCGCTGCGAAGGCCTATTGTAACTGCAGATTTTATTATTATTATTATTATTATTATTTATTCTTGGGACTTTTGAAACGGCTTTTTGGAGGCCTAAACATGCATGAAAACTCACCAAACTTTGCCCAAAATTGTCCCCCGTGAGAAATCGCATGATTTTAGTGTAATTGAAAGCGGGCGTGGCAAACCCGCTCAACAGCGCCAACTACAGTGAGTTGGGCCAAACCATAACACGTAGAAAGCTGAAATTTTTTACCTAGGTAGCTTTCTTAAAGTTATGAAAAAAAGTATATTGTGGGTATGCTCTAAAACCCACAGGAAGCCTGCCATTTTGGGTCAAAGGGTAAAATATTGACGGTTTTTGCCTCAAACTTTAACGAACTAGTCCTAGGCATTTTAAGCTATCACTTTCAAATTTTTTCAGCGTGGAGATGAGACCTTGAGGGTTAAAAGTTATCAAAGGTTTTATGAAATATGCATATTTGCCTGAGCTGTCACATTGCAAAAATCAGGTTTGTGGAAAACCATTAAAAACGCATTAAATCAGTAAGCCCCAAGCCATGCTTTGTCTGAGAATTATGAAACTTGGTAAGCAGATGTAACTTCTCAGTCCCTACAAAAAAGTCTCTTGGACCAATTGTGTAAACCCTAAAGAAAGTCAATTAATTTTCATCAAAGATGTCATTTTGTCATAAAAACGGGTATTATTTTTGACCACAAGATGGCAGCATAATACTTTGAACCTCTGATTTACCCATGTCTATTCTTAATCACTCTTACTTTTATTTATCGACTCTTTAGCTGTCTTATCAGCCATTTAATTACCTTTCACTCCTATATGTGCAGGAACCCAAAGAAACACAGCTGATAACCCCATCATCTGAATATGATATAATATTTGTTGAATTACTAATAAGATATCTGGACGGCTTTCTGAATGATTTCTTTTTAAACTGATCAATGATGAACTTGAATCTGAACATATGACAGCTCTTAATGGTCTCACTTCCTCAATCCATTCTACAGCACCTAATAATGCAATCATTTCTGCCGTATAAACAGATATTCCTTCATTTAATTTCTTCCCTATATGCAGTTTAAACTCTGGAATTATTACACCTACTCCAGTTTGTCCTAATTGATTTTTTTGATTCATCCGTATACATTTTTACATAATTATAAAACTGTTCTATATATTCCTCCACTATTAAAGAATTACATATATACATTTTATCTCTATTTTTCTTTTCCAATATTGTTAAATCTACTATTGATTCAGGTAAGATCCATGGTGGTGTTATTGATAATGGTACTGTTGGACTAATATTTCAATGATTTAATCCTAATTCTGTAGCTTTCTGAATAATTGTCCAACCAAATGACTTATTATGAACCTTCTTTTTCACTGCAGGAATGTAAAAGTCAATTAATTTTCATCAAAGATGTCATTTTGTCATAAAAACGGGTATTATTTTTGACCACAAGATGGCAGCATAATACTTTGAACCTTTGATTTACCCATGTCTATTCTTAATCACTCTTACTTTTATTTATCGACTCTTTAGCTTTCTTATCAGCCATTTAATTACCTTTCACTCCTATATGTGCAGGAACCCAAAGAAACACAGCTGATAACCCCATCATCTGAATATGATATAATATTTGTTGAATTACTAATAAGATATCTGGACGGCTTTCTGAATGATTTCTTTTTAAACTGATCAATGATGAACTTGAATCTGAACATATGACAGCTCTTAATGGTCTCACCTCCTCAATCCATTCTACAGCACCTAATAATGCAATCATTTAGTAAATTAGCCCAATAGTTTAGAGATAACTGAATTCTTCTCAATGTCGGGAAGTCTGAACAACAACTCTTAATGCATCACATGACTTTTGGCACAAATTTACCGCAGCGTGGGTGGGATTGTTTCTTAGTCGAGCAGAGGCTGTTTTGTGTGTGCAGAGACCATTTTGTACTGGAGGAAAACTTATAAATGATATTTTGAGTGCAAGGTTGGCGGACAGTTTGCAAAACAATTTCTTTTGTGTGAAACACATCTTTTGTGAGCAAAACAAGTTTTATTTGTGTGCAACACCTTTTCTGTTTACAACCTTTTGGCAGGAAACTATCTCCATAACTCTTGCTGCAGCATTTTGGATCAGCTGAAGACTTTGAACTGCATTTCAACCAGTAAAGTAATGTTTAAACCAGGGGTGTGAAACGTACGGCCCGCCAAACGATTTGGTCCGGCCCGGTGGCCAAATGCAATATCATTATTCAACGGCTGTATCTCCTTGCTGCATCAACCGATCTGCACCTGATTTCACTGCCGAACGGGTTTGTGTGAATTGCCCGGTGGACGTGCGCGTAAAATGCGTGACATTTTCTGCGGTGGCTGGCGGCAGGCGGTGCACGTACCCCAGCGGTGCTTGGCTGCGAGTGCCGCTCATCGCCGCTTGCGGCTTTAATTAGGCCCGAGCAGCTAAGCGCTGCGAAGGCCTATTGTAACTGCAGATTTTATTGTTATTATTAGGCCCGAGCAGCGAAGCGCTGCGAAGGCCTATTGTATCTGTAGTGTTTAATTATTATTATTATTATTAATCTGCCACCCCAAAGAGGGGCCTTTTTGGGGGCTTTATCATACTCAAAAACTCACCAAACTTGGCGGATGCAAGAAGACTGTTTAAAAATTTTGTATTTTAAGGTCGTCACAAAAATCAAAACAAAAATGCCTCAACGGCGCCACCTAGCAATTTTCAAAGGACCCTTTGCTATTCACTTACTTCATCGTAGAGACATGAGATTTGGTACAGTTGTAGAGCTCACCAAGACGCTCAGAATCTACAATTAATGTCATAGTGCAAATATCACAGGAAGTCGGCCATTTTAGATTGAAGGTCTGATTTTGACCCGATTTTTGACGTTTACAGCATTGGTATTTGATCGAACTCCTCCTAGGGATTTTGAGCGAGCGGCTTGAAACTCGGTCAGTCTGATCATAAGGCATGGCCAATTAAAAGTTATCAAAACGGTGAGTTTTTGAGCATGCTGAAGGGGCGTTGGCAGGGGTCAAAGTTCACCTACTCGCCATGAAACACAAAACTGTTATATTTCATACACAAAAACTCACAGAGCCACCAAACTTTCAGTAGTTGATCACCACTAGGTCTTCTTTAATATCCAATGGTCAAATGATGACATTGCTTAGGCCACGCCCCCTGACAACAGGAAGTGTCATGTTTTGTTGTAAGCGGTCGCTATGTTACCCCTCTGAGCTAATCAACATGAAACTGTGTCAAGAGACAGAAGACATATTGGTGTGTTGTGGATTCCAGACATATTGGTGTGTTGTGGATTCCAGCCCCAAGTGGATTCCATGGAGCAGGGCGGCGTGGTGGCGTGGGGAAGTCACATCAAACCATATATTTTTAATCTTTTGACAGCATTATTTGCTCAAACCTGTCCACCAGGTGGCAGCAAGTGACCACAAATAAACCACAAACCAAGTTGTCTTGTTCAGTAAGGCAAGGCAAGGCAAATTTATTTATATAGCACAATTCAGTACAAAGACAATGCAAAGTGCTTTACATGATTAAAATATAGCAAAATAAAACAGAATAAAAGCAAGTAGGTAGGAATAAAATGTAGATAGAAAAAAGAACAAAAAAGTGGTGATTCAGTTAACTAGAACAGTTGAAGGCAATCCTAAACAAATGTGTTTTTAATCTTGATTTAAAGGAACTCAGGCTTTACGCACCTTTACAATTTTCTGGAAGTTTGTTCCAGATCAGTGGAGCATAGGAACTAAATGCTGCTTCTCCTTGTTTAGTTCTGGTTCTAGGTATGCAGAGTAGGCTAGAGCCAGAAGACCTTAATGGTCTGGATGGTTAATACACTAATAACAAGTCTGATGTATTTAGGTGCTAAGCCATTCAGGGATTTATAGACGAACAGAAGTTTTTAAAGTCTATTCTCTGATATACAGGGAGCCATGGAAGGACTTTAGAACTGGGGTGATGTGCTGTACTTTCTTAGTCTTAGTGAGGACGCGGGCAGGAGCGTTCTGGATCAGCTGCAGCTGTCTGATCCACTTTTTAGGCAGGCCTGTGAAAACACCGTTGCACCGTTGCAAATATAAACGCATGGATTAGTTTTTCCAGATCCTGCTGAGACATTAGTCCTTTAATCCTGGAAATGTTTTTCAGGTGATAGAAAGCTGACCTTGTAACTTTCTTTAGATGCTTTTGGAGGTTCAGGTCTGAGACCATTACTACTCCAAGATTTCGGGCCTGATCAGTGGTTCCTAGCTGAAGCGACTGAAGCTGTGTGTTAACTTTTGATCTCTCCTCTATTGGTCCAAATATTATTACTTCTGTTTCGTTTTTATTCAACTGAAGAAAATTTTGGCACATCCACGTATTGATTTCTTCTAGGCATTTACTCAGTGCTTGAACTGGTTCATAGTCACCTGGTGACATGGTGATGTAGAGCTGTGTGTCGTCTGCATAGTTATGGTAGCTGATGTTGTTGTTTCTTATGATCTGAGCTAGAGGAGCATGTAGATATTGAATAGGAGGGGACCCAAGATGGACCCTTGGGGAACCCCACATGTGATTTTTGTAATCTTCGATGTAAAGTTACCTACTGATACAAAAAAGTCCCTGTCCTTTAAGTAGGATTTAAACCAGTGGAGAGCTGTACCACAGAGGCCGACCCAGTTCTCCAGGCGCTCTAACAGAATGGAGTGATCAACAGTATCAAATGCTGCACTGAGGTCCAACAGAACCAGCACTGTGGTTCTTCCACAGTCTGTATTTCTATGGATGTCATCAAACACCTTGATAAGGGCGGTCTCTGTACTGTGGTGAGCACGGAAGCCAGACTGGAAAACGTCAAAGCGGCTGGTCGTTGTTAAGAAGGTGTTTAATTGTTGAAACACAGCTTTTTCAATAATCTTACTGATAAAGGGGAGGTTTGAGATGGGTCTGTAGTTCTGGAGTAGTAGTTTGTCTAAATTGTTCTTTTTTAACAGTGGTTTGATAATTGCTGTTTTTAGGGACTGGGGGGAAAACACCTGACAGAAGGGATGTGTTTATTATCTGAGTCAAATCAGATGCTATGACAGGCAAAACTTTCTTAAGGAAAACTGTGGGTAGAGCATCAAAACAGCATGAGGAGGAACTTAGCTGCTGAATGATCTCCTCTAAGCTTTTGGAGTTTATTTGGCTGAATTGGGACATTTTGTCAGGATAAGTTCCAGCTGAATACGGCTTTGGCTCTAGAGTTGGTGTGGATGTACAAACTGATCTTCTAATTATCAGTTTATTTATTTTTTAGACTAGTTCCATATGAGAGGTTGCAAGAAAACTTGTAACTTTACTGAATTTGCAGCTTAAGAAGATTGGGTTTGACAGACAACACCAACTGTCCCCTCAATCCAGTGCACACAATACCACAACAGACCTCATCACGCTTTACAGTACATCAAGAAAACTAAATCAACTAAAACAAGTTCACGAGTGCACATGAAATTAAGTTAATCCATATTTGTGTGTCAGGGTGTCTAAGCACTCTCCAGAATTTGACATCTCAGCAGGACCTGTAATAATTATAGAAAGTAACGTTATAGTTGTTCTGCCTTTTGTTAAGACAGCAAGGAATTCATGTCGTGAATACATTACATAAATAAGATATAAATTAATTATTAGTCAGAGGAAATCCATGGTAAAAACAGTTAGAAACGTTTTGGGTTCATATTTAATCAGAGTGAGACATCAAAACTTTGTTAGATCTCTATGTGAATTACATGAGATAGTGAGTGCTCTCACCTTAAATAAAAGATCTTTGACGTATTTTGCTCTGGGAAAAGCTGCTTTTCAGCGATGAAGCTAGGGAAACTGCTAATGTTGAAGTTGAATTTGTTCTACACGCTTCTGCCTTGGAAAATATTCGTCTTTTTACAAAAAGAATGCTTAAAGCCAGATTTGTGGATAAAGGTTATTCAGAGAACGCAAGAAAAGGAAGCTTTGTGTGGGGAACTTTTGTCCCAGCTGTCTAGCTGCATATGGCCCCAGGACAGCACAATAGTTTTCTTGAAGTATAATTTTGGAGAAGTAGAAACAAGTATTAATTTCAAAAGGTAGGTAAAAGAGGAAAAAAGTTTTTACAAAATCTTAAAATGTTGGATAGTTGTTATTTCCATCTTGCTGTGAAAATTGGTGAAATATTATCATTTTTAATGCTTAGATATAAAATTGCAAGGCAATTACTAAAATTGCCGTTTCTTGAAAATGTTTTTTGGCATGCCATACTTTATATTTATAGGTAGCCTAGATGTGCATAATAAAAGAGTGGAACTAAAAGCTGGTCTAAAATTTTTATGGAGCTTTAACTTGCTAAGAGTAATAACGTTAGATGATTATATCTTTAAAATGAGATAACTGTCTCATAAAATGTGATAGTTTACTTGGTCTAAAGAGATGATTCAATTAAATGTTATTTATATAGCGCCAATTCATGAAATATATCATCTCAAGGCACTTTACAAAGTCAAAATCAATCAGATTATACAGATTGGGTCAGATTATACACATTGGTCAAAAAAATTCCTATATAAGGGAACCAGTTCATTGCATCAAAGTCTTGACAAGTAGCATTCTCTCTTGAAGAAGCGTAGAGCTACAAGGAGAGTCGTCTGCATTGTACATGGCTTTGCAGCAATCCTACCTACTGAGCAAGCATGAAGCAACAGCGGGAAAAAAACTCCCCATTAACGGGAAGGAAAACCTCCAGCAGAACCGGGCTCAGTATGAACGGTCATCTGCCTCGACCGACTGGGGTTACAGAAGACAGAGCAGAGACACAACAAGAGAGACAAAAAAGCACAGAAGTTCTACATTAGATGGTAGTAGCGGGTGATGTGTCTTCCCTGGATGATGCCACAGCTAACAGAACGCCAGACCAGGTGTACCTACTATGAAGAAAAAAGGAAAATCAAATAGTTAAAAGCTGAAATGACAACAGTCATTCAAAATTGAAGAACAATAGACCCTGATGTCCTGCAGTAGCCTAAACGTATAGCAGCATAACTATAGAGGTAGCTCAGGGTAACATGAGCCACTCTAACTATAAGCTTTTTAAAAAAGGAAAGTCCAAAGAGCCAGCTTCTAGTGGAGAAGTTCAAGTATCTTGGGGTCTTGTTCACGAATGAGGGGAAGATGGAGCGGGAGATCGACAGGCGGATTGGTGCGGCGTCTGCTGTGAAGCGGGCGCTGTACCGGTCCGTTGTGGTGAAGAGAGAGCTGAGCCAAAAGGCGAAGCTCTCGATTTACCGGTCGATCTACGTTCCTACCCTCATCTATGGTCACGAGCTTTGGGTCGTGACCGAAAGAACGAGATCCCGGATACAAGATCCCGAAATGAGTTTTCTCCATAGTGTGTGTGAGCTCTCCCTTAGAGATAAGGTGAGGAGCTCAGTCATCTGGGGAGGACTTAGAGTAGAGCCACTGCTTCTTCACGTCGAGAGGAGCCAGTTGAGGTGGCTTGTGCATCTGGTTAGGATGCCTCCTGGACGCCTCCCTGGTGAGGTGTTCCGGGCACGTCCCACCAGGAGGAGGCCCAGAGGGAGACCCAGGACATGCAGGAGGGACTATGTCTCTCGGCTGGCCTGCAAACGCCTTGGGATTCCCCCGGAGGAGCTGGCCCAAGTGGCTGGGGAGAGGAATGTCTGGGCCTCCTTTATAAAGCTGCTACCCCCGCGATATTGCTAAAGTGTTCCTTTGGCAATAGTCCAATTGCTAAAGTGTTACTTTTACATTACTTTTGGGTGTGTATCCACCAATTTAGATGTTAAACTTTCATAAAAGCTGTCTTAATGCAAGAAACAAAACCCTTAGACACATGAAATAGCAAGTAACTTTAAAAAACTAAAATGGTTTTGTTAACTTTTCACATTAAGCTGGATTAACAGCTAGTAAGATACCTTTGATTAAATTGGTATACTAATGTTTAAACCAGGGGAGTCAAAGCTACGGCCCGCGGGCCGAATTCGGCCCGCCGAACGATTTAGTCCGGTCCGATGGCCAAATGCATTATCATTATTCAACGGCTGTATCTCCTCGCTGCATCGCGCGATCTGCACCAGATTTTTTTTGAGTCGTGGGGGAGCGCTGCCGAACACGTTCGTGTGAATCGCCCAGTGGACGGGCGGGCAAAATGCGTGACAGCATCTGCGGTGGCGGGCGGGCGGCGGTGCGCAAATCCCAGCGGTGGCCAATAGGCCAGAGCGGCGCTTTGCTGCGAGGGCCGTATCA